>NC_134490.1:25901199-26201199 GCF_040206685.1 Ascaphus truei
TTTATTTGTAGCTTATTCAGTCTATTCAGTGGGTGTGTGTAGCTGCAGTGTGTGTGTGTGTGTGTGTGGCTGCAGTGTGTGTAGGTGTGTGTGGAGACAGAGGGGGTGGCAGTGTGTGGATATAGATAGCTGCAGTGTAAGTGTAAGTGTATATAGGAGATGCTTTAATGTATTTACCATTTTAATTTAATAAAAATCTATAACACTATACAAAAGTGTCTATTAATTATTAAATAAGCCTACATTTAGCCTATAATAGTAATAATCCCCTCAGAACAGGGCATTACTGGCCAATAATGCCCTGGCTGGGTTAAAGTCCCTCGGCTTCGCCTCGGCCTTCAACTCTTCCAGCCAGGGCATTATTGGCCAGCAATGCCCTGTTTTTCAGGGATTATTACTGAAGTGTCCAATCTACTGTATTAGCAATTTGAAACTGCCCAAATCAGGACAGGAGTTGGAAAAGGTATCTTCATAATTCTGATTCATTTCTACTTTACCAAAGTAAACAAGAGACATATAGAGCCATCAATCACTGCTATTTGAAAATCTGCAATTACACATTAAATAAAAGCAGGGGATCGTGGGAAAAGTAAATTGTTTTTGACATATGGACTCATCTTTAATAATGCCAAAATTATCCACCAACTTGAACCATAGGTAAATACTAAAAAAAACTATTTATATTGTTAGCGTAGAATTGGTTGCTATGCATCAACCAAAAATGTATTGAACGGAGCACAGAAGTTCTATTATATAGGTTAACAAAAAGGTAATTTATATTTACTAACACTAGTTATAAATGACAAAAAAAATCTGTTTTAATTAAAATTGCATTAGTCAGCGATTCAACATGATGCAATCTTGCAAACTGTGCGTCATATGTATGAAGTCACGTTACAGCCTAGACACACAGCATGCAGATTTTATGAAAGTTTGTACTACTTTTCAGCACTAAAACTGACAAAAATGTAAAATCTAAATTTTAGAACATAGAACCTATCAGGTTTAAATTAGTAACACAATAATCTCTCTCCAGTTATTTAATCTTTTATGGGAGTAAAGCACTGATACACAGATATGCGAGAGATGTAACACAAGTGAAATTAATTTCAGAACAACATCCAGTGGCATAACTACCCCACGGGATGCCCGGGCACGTCCCAGCTCAGGGGGATCAAAGGGAGTTGGAACCGTCCCTTCGGATTTGAGATGATCCTCCTCAAGTAGTTACAGAGCCCCGCGATCTTCCCCACAGCAATTAAACGGATTACTGGGGGAAGAGAGCTACATCGACGTCATGGTGACACCACGTCACGGGATGCAGCGACGTCACATGGCCATGTTGCAACGACATTGAGGGCCGGCAGGCAAGTTAACTGCCTGGGAGCCCCTTACACTGAAGTTACGCCACTGAGAATGCCCTGCATATTGTAGAATATAACAGAGATTCATTAAGTAAGTATTTATAACACTTGCTGATAAACATCTTTGGATTGAGATTGGAAGCACAAGGGGGGGGGGGATCTGACTTGCGGTTCCTGTTACCTTCTTTAATTCACCCCTCCAAGAGGGTGGGGGACCCATGAGTTGCAGATGCCGTGTATCGCATTGCGATCCCACGTTACCTGCAACTATAGTCAATGGCACTTAAAGCGGGATTTCAGTGCAAAACCCTGCATCAGCATTTACTGAATCCTGGAGTAAAAGGTCTGGAAAGGAGCGAAATGAGGAACAGACGTTATTTGTTAAATAATTGTAACACTTTCTGCAAACGGAAGCAGGCAAATTTATGAATTTAAAAAAATCTGACAAGTTTTTTGATATGCCCACGCAAAGAGCTTTTATAGTAAAGTAGCACATGGCCGGGTATCAAAAATTTTGTAGGAGATAGTGTACTTTTTGAATTTCAACAATATTCCCAGAATATATTTGCGGTGAGCATTCCATTTATGTATTACATGACCGGTAAGCAAAATTGGTGTAAGAGACACAGTGTGATGGACACTAGTGAATAATTTAGAAGGACATCCTCACAATTCTTCCATTTTTTACACTTTCTTCTGGCATCAATGTGGTTTTCATGCACCAAATTTCTTTCTGTCTAACCATTATTTTTTTAATAAAATGTTTTACCAGGAAGTAATACATTGAGAGTTACCTCTCGTTTTCAAGCATGATCTGGGCACAGAGTTATGAAGACAATATATGGTTGCATTTAATAAACAGTGGTAATACATTCAATTTACATTTCATGGACAGTTAGAGATAATATACTGTAGGATTATGGGTCTATGTAACAGTTACAGACAAGGTTACATTGTGTTAGAAGTAGGATAGGCCTGCAATGTGTTAGAAGAGAACCTGTCTCAAGGAGCTTACAATCTATAAGGAATGGCAAATGGAAACATAGGGTACAGGGGATGAGAAGGTGTGTGAGTTTCAGATTGTAATAGAGCAACTGTAACATTAACAAACATTAGCGTATGGCAGCAATCCCTTCATCCTTCTGTACATACATCTATGAATCTCTTTGTTTGTCCATCCATAGCAATGGATATCTTGCACGCAATTATGCTACAATGAAAATTCACAAGTAACAAGGCAGAAAAACTAAAGTGGAAAAGCTACCATTTATTTTTCAATCAAAATACTTACTTTCAGTATGCTGGGCATAATCATTGTTAGGGAGCCAGTTTCCTTTTACTGTAAAAGGACTTTTTCTGTTGCATGTTGACCCAGTTCCCAATTGCCCATTACCACCAAGACCAAAAGAAAACATTCGCCCAGTTGAAGGGACAAAGGCTAATGTGTGCTGCCTGGAACAAAAATAAAACGTTAATTCACACACCATCAGCAAATAGAATGGTCTGGATTCAAATACTACAAGAGTAGTGCAGACACAACGAACTGCCAACTCCTACTTTACTGGAGAGAGAAAGAGCCTTTCAATAGAACTTCCAACAATGTAAGCCAACCTGTCAAATGTCAGTATTAATAATTTGCACGCTCTATCACTTTATTTTTGTAATACTTTTTTCCTTATCCTACAGCAGTAACCTTTCTTATTAAAAACAGTTACACAACTATATCACTTGCGCTTATGTTGATCCAATGTATCTGTTTGTCTCCTGCTACACTGCTTGGATTGTAAGCGCTTTAGGGCACGGACTCGCGTTGTTTCCATTTATGTCAGTAGACTTACCTTTGCATTATATTGCATTATATTGTCAATGTGTATCTCATTTTGCACAGCGCTGAGTACAGGAGTACATGTTCAGTGCTATACTTAGATTGTAAACTCTTCAGGGAAGGGACTCCTTTTCCTAAATGCTACTTTTATGTCTGAAGCACTTCTTCTCATTATGTGTTATTTATAGTATTTATATGATTATGTCACATGTATTAGTGCTGTGAAGCGCTATGTACATTAATAGCGCTATATAAATAAAGACATACATACATACAATAAAGAAAAGACACTAAAAAGAATACAAATCTACTGAATTTCACTGTAGTATGGAGTACAAGAACGTGGGACTACAGAAACAATATAAATCGAAGCTGCACACTGTAAATGTGTACCGCTAAGGGGTAACTAAAATGTAGAAAACAGACACTTCACCAAACTGCTTTTGGTAAAATCGCTGACCATTCAACACTTGTTGATTGGTGCAGTGCCCATTTTTTTATTTCACAGTGAAGCAGGTAAAGAAGGGTGGGTAGTCGTGTTCCTTTCTTCCATGTAGTAATAAAGAAGGGATAGGGAGTAGGTCGATAATAACTACTTGTTGGTCCAACAAAAGGTATGTTGCAAGCTTTCCAACCTCTCAGGGTCCTTCATCGGGTTACCTGAGGGAGGAACCCGAGAGGTTTGAAAGCTTGCAACATATCAACTACTTGTTGGTCCTAAAAGGTATCATACGACCTCTCCCTTCCTTGTTACTACAGTGAAGCAGGTGATCATTAAGAAGGCAAAGGACAGGCAACTAGTAAAAAGAAAAAGGAAACACAAATTTAACGCTGAAACAGGGACTGCTACTTCAATCCAGACTAAAGAGTCATTTGAAGTTGTAATCGGAGGCCACATAGGTCTTTTCTTTTCTGTGATAAGATCTAGATAATAGTTGTAGAAAATGCAATGTACAATATTAACTATGTTTAATTTCCCTGTTGATCCAATAAAACATATTACGAAAACTTAAAGTAATCCATTTTTTCTTGGATAAAAATGGGCACTCATTTACACTATGCTCTAGTACAGGGGTGTACAAATTGGGGGGGCACAGGCGGTTGCAGAGGTCCCGCGCTCTTCCCCAAGCCATTTAAATTAAATGGATTTTTTTTTATATATGTACAATAGAAAACAGACATTATATAATGTTTTTCAAGATATCAAAATAAAGTTTCATTTGCCTATAGGTAAAATTTTTCCAGATGTGTCATTCACCCTACTGTAAATACATCTAATATGATTTTTGATACTTAAAATGGTACTCTCAATAACTTTATTTAATCTATAATGTTTCATCTGAAAAGGTGCAATTCCTCTTGTCTGACACAAAGTATAGAATTGTGTCAGCAATGTAACAATTTAATTTGCTTTCTTAACCAAATGCATCCATTCTTTGTCTGCTTTGGAAATTAGGATAGGTTTTCTTTTCAACGGGACTCTAAATGGGACATGGTTGTCAATCACGTTGATTCTTAGACTGCCCTCCTCTTGTCATTTAACCAATAGAGGGAATGGCAAAGAATGGGCCTTGCCTGTGCAAAGCTATTGTATAACTATGTAACATTAAACAAAATAGAGGCGATAGAGGGAATTAAATCCTGTCCATGTTTCAGCTTTCCATGTTTACAGACTAACTATAATAATTATAAATACTTCTAATGCATTTGTAACCATGTATTTCTCACCATAACTCTGTGCCCAGGACACAATCACACTTAAAAAGCCACTGCTTTAGCTTGATGTTGGTCCTTGGAGGGATTGCACTTTTAACACTTGGGTGCCTTAAGCCTTCTAGGATCGCAAACACATGACCGCTTGTGTAGTAATCACATGGTTGTGACCCAACTCCTGATGAAGTGGTCAGAGAGTAGAATCCACTCCATGCTGTCACCACTCCCCTAGAAACTAGCACACAAAAAAGTGACATTCTCAGATTGTAAGAGGGGTCATTAGGGTTCCAGCCCTTGCAATGTCCTGAGAATGTCATGAGGACACCAAAGTTAGATTAGTATGATACAGAAGCAGTGCAGGTATGGCCAAAGGAAATGTTTTTAAAGTGATGAGAAGAAAAACAGCTGAGCATCAGTTATTTGCTGTGTCCTGGTAAACCTGATATGTAGACATATTGTACAACATGTACTATACTGGTCTTGAAAACAGCTGTCAAGAGAAGTGTAGCGGTGTAAATAGGACCCAAGAATGTACCTGAGGCATACTGGAGAGTCCACAGATGCAATCGACCTCTGCATTTTAATTTTTAACTGTACTGTTTTTGTATTTCATATACTGCATTTGAAACTTGTATTTGGTGTATCTTTATTTTTCTGGTTTTATGTATTAAAGCATTAAATATATAAAATATGTTATGATTCTAATTTCATACCACAAGATCTGCGAGTTAAAGAATAATGTTTTCATATTGTGGCTGCCATCAGCATATCACACAACTCCTCACTATGAGGGCAGGTAACAGTGTAAGCCAGGTGCACACCGTTCTTAGCAGACAGGCTATTTTGTTTTGAATGTCTGGTATTCAAGTACTTACCTCCCACAAGCTATCTGTGCGACAAAACTTCCCATAAGTTCAAAGACTTTCCTTGGGTTGACTTCATTACTGGTCGAGTTGTGACCCAGCTGTCCATACCCTCCAGCTCCAAATGTAAACACACCGCCCTCCTAAACAAACAGCTGCATGGTTACACGGATATTTAATTTGGTAATTTCAAAAAGGTTCTTCTTCATAAAATCATATATATACACACACACACACACGTCTTATGTATGTAGCCAGACTCACCGTCTCCGGAGTCATGGGGAAGTGAGAGCTGTGAGCAGAAATGGGGGGCCATTCTTTCATATGCCCTCACCCCCACAGCATTAATCTTCGCTGCCGGGGAATGCACGGTCAGGTTCCCGCAGCGTTCCCTGGCAGCGTGAGATATAAGTCTGGCTACATCTGTACATACAAGAGGGTCTAAAAATGCCCGACAAACATTATATGCAAATATTATTCATGCTAACTTAGTAAAAGCTATGATATTATTCTAGAAAATGTTTTAGTCGATAAAGGAAGGAACAATGTTCCATTTTATTACCTAAAAGCATTTTTGTGGGGAATCTTAAAAATGGCTGCCATTAAGATGGTCTAGAAACGAAGTCCTGATGATAACCGCTTTGTAGTAGTTTCCGTATACCTTCCCCTTTTAAGCATATGCTGTATGAAACAACTGACAACAATGGTAGAAGAGTGTTTGAGGTACAATTCAGTGTAGCCAGACAGAAAACACAATTTTGTAATTGATTTTCCCAAAAAGATCTAACCATGGTAATACCAAAAACGTAGCGGCTTGTATTTTAGGGGGAAGTTATATTTCTAAGTAGCCTCTGAATGGGGGAGTGTTTGTCAATCAAGTGTTTTCATTACCCTTAACTAAGGGGTTCTCCAACTCCAATCCTCAAGACCCCCTAACAGTTCAGCACAGGTGGCTCAATCAGTGGCTCAGTCAAAGGGCCTGCTTCAACACATGTGGCTCAATCAGGGGCTCAGTCAGAGACAGAGCCCCTGATTGAGCCACCTGTGCATGAAGCAGGGATATCCTGAAAACCTAACCTGTTGGGGGATCTTGAGGACTGGAGTTGAGAACCCAATGCCTTCGCTGATCCTGCCCTTAATCAGAGAGGCAATAACCCTGTTGAACACACAGTGACAGACAAAAAAGTAGCAGCCAGAAGAAATAAAAAATCTCTCCTCCCAAGTCTCAGCTCATCATACTTATACTAACTTTAAAAAGAAATTTTAAAATACTTGTAGGTGTCAGCTTTAAGTAAAATGCATCAATGACCAGAATGCAAGCCCTTAAACGTCAGTGTTCGTTCACTTTGGTCTTAGGAAGATTTTCCCTTTTAAATGGCAACGTACTTTAACTTTGTTGCATCTCCAAGACCTAAATAGGACTGCATCTTTATCATTATATTGTATATTTTAAAGAGTGGTAAATCACCAAGCATAAAAATCCATTTTTATTTTTTTTTACAAAAATAAATACCTTTGTTTGTGCAGCAGTGTGATCTTCTCCACAAGATATATAAATAATTTTCTGAGACCGTAATGACTTCAGAAGGGTAGGTACATATCGGTCTGTAGGAGAGAGAAAGAGAGAGTGTCGTCTATGTGGGAGATTCACAAAGCTCCGATATAGCTTTTTGCGCATTCCAGTTAATGGCAGTTAACGCGGGATTGTGGTGCAATAACCCGTAACGGAGATTAGTGAATCGCAGCATGTGTACGAAGCAGCGGTCCACCCGAAACATAAGTCATAACATAATCTAATAGTTCATGTTGTACTGATCCCTTTCTAACTTTTCCTTATTTCAGAATGTTTTGCGGAGTTTTCAGAGGTATATTATTGTATTGGCATCAGCTGTTTCCATGACAACCTCTGTTGTCTTAATGCAGCGGCCATTTTAACGTCCCAGGGAGGCACATTTTTAGCAACCGATATCTCCAGAATTCCATTACAGAGTTTACAAAAGGGCGGAATTTCTAAAAAACGCAGAAAAAAAAGACTTTGCAGTAATAAATAGGAGACATTCATTTTTATTGGCGACTAGAGGGGATTACAGCTTTAATGTAAGGAAAAATTTGCTTCTGACACCCTGAACGATTTTCTGTTGGCAGCAGCATTTAACATATGTACTGTAAGAAACGTATTAATCACTTTTCTTATATTTGACAATTGCTGTTAGCCAGGGAAGCTATGCCAACTCAGACTTGGCTAAGATTTTATATATATATATATATATATATATATTATTTATTTTTTTTCCCCAGGTCCTATGAAATGTGTTTGCCTATTATTTACATTATCATAATGACTTCACCATCAAGGAGCAAAATAAAAATATATATTTGCGTGCACATTGTAGCATCGACACACTTAACACAAAATATTAGTGCTGGAAGACACCTTGCACTTCAATGGGCCGTATGTACCATGCCGGAAAGTGTCATATGAAGTAGCACTGCTTGGTAAATATAGACCTACATTTGATATTTTTTAATTTTAACTCATTCTTATATTTTCCTTTAACCTATTAATAAAAAAAATGCTGCTGCCATTGTATGTATGTCTGTCTTTATTTATATAGCGCCATTAATGCACATAGCGCTTCACAGCAGTAATACACATGACACTCCTCCTATAAATAGCAAAAACAAATAACAGATCATGGGAATAGGTGCTTCAGACAAAAAAGTAACATTTAGGAAAAGGAGTCCCTGCTCCAAAGAGCTTACAATCGAAATGGTAAGTAGGCAGAACGTACAGAGACAGTAGGAGGGCATTCTGGTAAGTGTGTCTGCAAGGGGACAAGATTTATGTATGAGGTTTATAGTATCAGCCACGGAGCTACCCATATGCTTCGTTAAGCAGGTGTGTTTTAAGGTGGGTCTTAAAAGGTGGATAGAGAGGGTGCTAGTCTGATATTGAGGGGGAAGTACATTCCAGATGTGTGAGGCAGTCAGTGAAAAAGGTTTAAGGTGGGAGATGGCTTTAGATACAAAGGGGGTAGAGAGAAGACATCTTTGAGCGGAACTCAAGAGTCGGGATGGTGCATAGTGAGAAATTAGGGCTGAGATGTAAGGAGGGGCGGAAGAGTGCAAAGCTTCAAAAGTGAGGAGGAGAATTGAGTTTGTGATGCGGGATTTGATAGGAAGCCAGGAGAGTGATTTCAGCAGGGGAGACGCTGAGACAGATTTAGGAAAGAGTAGAGTGATTCTGGCAGCAGCGTTTAGGATTGATTGTAGGGGAGACAGGTGAGAGGCAGGAAGGCCGGACAGCAGGAAGTTACAGTAATCGAGACGGGAGAGAATGAGGGCCAGTGTCAAACTTTTAGCAGTTGAGCAACAGAGGAAAGGGCATTAAATCACAATCAAAATGGAAGTGTAGTTTATGGACCAAGAAGGAAGCCCAGACATGAATTATTATAAACACTAAAAGCTTTCTTACCAGTTTCATCATTTAGGCCAAGCTGACCAAATTTGTTACGCCCCCAACCAAAAACAGCCCCGGAAAGTGTTAGCGCGAAACTATGAGCTCCTCCAGCAGCAATTTGGGAGAAGGGTATCCCTGATAGAGATTTGATTTGTCTTGGTGCGCTCTCTTTCTTAAGTTCGTAGCCCAATCCAAGCTGACCATATCTGTTTTGTCCCCATGCGTAAACGTCACTTGCTTAAAAAAAAAAAAAACAACAAATTAGATTATTTATGTATACAAAAATACCTAAGCATTTTAGCACACAAAACATGCACACAGCACTAGTTAGTTAATATTCAACATATTCATCTTACACAGCACTGGGCCACTAGCCTGAGGCTCTAACGAAGTTTTAAAAGTATGTTAAAAAAGGCACAGCCCCGTCTGCATATCTTTTTTTTTTTTTTTTTAAAGATTTCCCCATTGTGTAGTTTGTCTTCACCTCTACTTTTTTCCTATGCACTTCTTTAGCCAAGGCTTTGCTGTAAAAGCTGTGTAAAACTGCTGGCATGGGCCTAAAGTGATACATTGGATAAGCAAAAAGTGACACGCCAAGTGCTCATTTACAGAAGCTCTGGCTGTAGTGGAAGTGTTGTATGCTGTGATTATGTGGGAAAGCTGGAGGTTTGTGGACCTGTCAGACAAGTGAATGTGTTCATAAGTGCTATTTAACATCACTGAACATCAAAAAGAGTCTTATATTAAAGACTTGGGATAAGACAATTGTTTGGATAAGTCTGAACGAGAAAAAAAAAACAGCTCTGTGAGAATAAACAGAAGAGATTACTGTGTGAATACTCTACTGCAGCCTGTTAGAATGCTTCAATAAAACATGAAATAAATAGTTAGAAAAAAAAAATAGGGCTGGTCACACTGTTTTGTTTTTGTTAAACAAAAATAGGTTTAATGCAGAGCTGTACCGCGTTAATTTCAGCTCTGGTTGTCCCCTGCTTCCCGAGATACTTGCCTCGTTGGTGTTGTCGGAAGGGGCCCTGGCTGGGCGACTAATAGGCCGGTTTAAAAGTCCCGCATTCTGCAAGTCTATAGGAAGCCATAATGTCAGCCTTTGGGACTTCCTATTGGCCCACGGGACATTTAAACTGCGCAGCACCAACGGGAGGTAATTATCTCAGTAAGAAGGGGGTCCCAATAGCTGAAATAAATGCGGTTCAGCTACGGAGACCTCCTGGTTCAAACCTATTAACAAATGTTAAAAGAAAACACACAAAGTGTCACCCCGAGTGCACCTTTAAATGCTTTAACATCATTTGCAAGATAGGTCATATTTCGCCAAACTGCAACATTGGAAGATTTTCTCATGTAGGTCAAAGCAGTTTAACTATACAATTATTTGCACTTAACTAAACACACAATGTTGCAATCATTTCAAAGTTTCAGTCCACCAATCAGTGCTGTAAACATAGGCTTCGAACAAACATCATTTTTTCCATTTTTATGGTGCCGTCAGAAATGGAGTATCATCAATGTTTATAGGTTTTCTTTTTAGTCGCTTTTCTTTTTTCTTCAGATGTAAGTTGCAGCAAACCAATCAGTGATCACTCCTCGTTTCAAATCGATTAAGGAGTGTGCAGTGTTTAATCACTTGTTTCCTATTAGCTAGGATATACAGGCATACCCCGGTTTAAGGACACTCACTTTAAGTACACTCGCGAGTAAGGACATATCTCTCAGTAGGCAAACGGCAGCTCACGCATGCGCCTGTCAGCACGTCCTGAACAGCAATACCGGCTCCCTACCTGTACCGAAGCTGTGCGCAAGCGGGGAGACTATAGAGCCTGCTACAAATGTCTTATTTATATCAGTTATACACGTATATGACGATTGCAGTACAGTACATGCATCAACAAGTGGGAAAAGGGTAGTGCTTCACTTTAAGTACATTTTCGCTTTACATACATGCTCCGGTCCCATTGTGTACGTTAATGCGAGGTATGCCTGTAGTGCATTTCATTGTTGATTAGTTGTGTGTATTCCATGTCCTTTTTCGATTTGTATTCTCCTTGAAGAATGAATTTATGATGTAGAAGTTTTCACATTCTGAAAATTATACCAATCTGTATCCACCTTCATTCTTGGTACCGTAACCAGACCTACCAACTGATGTCTTGTCTTTCTGCTGGGCACCAATGTTTGCATTGAAATCTCCCATAACGATCTTGGTGACAATGTCCTTTGTTGTTAAATTAGTTGATTTCTTGGTAGAAGTCTTCCACTTCATTGTCTGTGTGACTTGATGGGGCATACACTTGGATTATTTGAAGCCTGTATCTCATTGTCAACTTAATGGTGATTCTGGCTGTTCCTCCATCTCTTGTTAATGATTAAGGCTACGGACCCAGTGTTGACTGCAGCACGTGCGCCTGGCGGCGCATGCACAGGTGGAAGCCGCGTTGTTTGGTCTAGGGGGAGCCATGATGTCAGCACAGCACACTCCTATTGGTCCACACGATCTGCCCTGCTATGGCTGCCTGCACACCATGTGATTGCATAGCGGCAAGACAAAATTCTTATCTTCCCTACCAATGGACGCCTCATCGCGCTTTGCGCACCCAGACGCACACACGGCCACTGCGACCTGCCCCGTAGATGGCTATGCTGTGGGGCGCGCACGCCGTGGCGTGTGCCGCAGTGGCCACTGGGGACCTGGCCTGAGCCTACTCCACTGATTCTTCCCTTTTCTGTAGATCTGTAATAGAATAGGTGTCTGCTCTTGTGCTCAATGAGGCCTTAATGTTTCTTCTCATTTCACGAAAGCCAACAATATCCCATTTAATCTTTTCAAATTCATCTTCCAGTTCTTGCATTGCTGCTACACTGGAGAATGTGTATGTTTGTATGTCTCTAAGAATGTCTGCACATTCAGAGACAGCAAGTGAGGCTGTACATCCTCCCCCTTTGTGATATGCTAAGTGGCCTGTAACTCACCCAGGGACAGCACATCCTGTGTGATGAGACTACAATGGCTGTGTCACATCTTAAGGGTCACATATGTGTCCGTGGAGTTCAAATTGGAGTTGAATTGGAGGTGAAGAATACGAGAATTGGACTAAACACTTCAGACAGGGATTTCCTTTCCTATTGTCTAGACTTTTCTGCACTGTATTATTATAATCTTTGTAAAGCACTGATTATACATACATACATCCCCAGCAAGGAGGAGACAGATGAGGAGTATACAAGTGTGTGTGCGCGCACGCATGCACATGCGCACACACACACACACTGTCCACAACACTCCAGAAATAGTAAACAAATAAAAAGTCTTATTTAACCAATCTGCATGCAAAAAGCATAAAAAGGTCTGGGCGACGTTTTGTGACTAGACGACCATTTGTCATCTTTAAAATAGCTTTGTATAGAGAGGAGGAGGACTTACGGCTCCTGTACAACTTGCGACAACAGTTTCAAGCACGTTCTGGTTACGGAGGCCGAGAAGGGAATAAAAATAAAGAACTTTCTCTATATTATTGTAACAATGGCAGAGGATATTAAGAATTTTAATCAATCTGGTACTTCAAGGGTTAACGTTGGTTAGAAATGATGTTAAAAATACAATAATTATTTTTATGACAGGTCAAGACCCTTCCTGTGTCTGTGCTGATTTACAAATAGAGCTTAATTGGGGGGCTATCACTGGTGGCCCACTAAACGTGAAATATGTATAGTTTAGATGCTGTAGACGACAGCCAGATCATGGGCTGCCAGCCTACAAGACAAGCGTAACATTCTTGAAATATCCCTTTTGCATCACAGAGAAGGGTGACAAACAGGTCACCACTTAGTTGGAGGGCTACATTAAATATAAGAAATGATGGGCCTGACATCAAATCATAAGAGTAACAAATAGATATCCGTCACCGTTGCGATTAGACAAATTAAATCATACAACACACTTCATGAGTAAGAGGTGCAAAAGACAGATAACTGTTTGTCCTGCGAAAATAGACTTTACACTGTCAAATAGATGCAGCCGTGTATGTGGAGAACACGGATGCCACCGTGAAGATGGTGTCTAAGTATTCGGGAAATTAAGTTACAGGTGTGTTTCTATATTCAGACTTTTAAACATCGCAAAACAGGAGTTTTTTCTTTCAAGTCATAAAACTGTACACCCAGGGACTGCTTGATGACGGGTGGGCTTATGTGGTTCTCAATGAAGGGGAGTTAGAAAATAATGCCCCATTTTTTATTGATGAGTTAGAATTCAACAGAGGTGTGTTTTGGGATCAGAACACATGAATCCTCTTCTACGCGAGTGACCTCTCTGGGAAAGGACCTATGACATATGGTAACATACTGTATAGGGATTTCGGTTTATGTTTTATCCTTTTATTTTAAGAAACTGGTCTGCATTTATTGGAACTATGATGTTGTAATGATCTTTTTCTGTAACTTAAGCACTGTATTTTTATATATATTAAAACAAAAAAACTATAAAAAGTAATGCTTTGGGCTCTGAATTAACGGTTTGCACGCTTTGTAGAAAGTAAATTTTGAGACATTTTGCTTCAACAGATTGTGTGTGTTAAGTGCATATTTTTTTTTTAATAAACAGGGACCTTGGACTCTGCAAATTTCATATTTCTTCGGTGGTGGCAGCAGCGGATAGATATTATTGCAATCGAGTAATGGGTAAATATTAACTCACTGAAAGTACCTTGCGGAGGAGAAAGGGGAGTTGGCTAGAGTAGCCGTGTGTATTTACCCTGATTGCATATCTACGTAAGTCACGTGCTCACAAGTGTGCTATTCATGGCAGATGGTATATTGGGACGGATTGAGGGAAGATATTGTTCATTTGAGGGACCTTTGCGGAAGGTGAAAACTGGGTCAACTAGATAGCTGTGTATTAGCCCATGTCCCATATGCAGGTCACATGCTCACAGGTTTGCTGTAGGTGACAATTATATTTATAGAAGACAACACTAGAATATATATTTTTTTAGGTCTTCTCTTAAATTAAATAAATCAAAATTTAATTATAGAAAAATTAATCTGGCACAATATATTTTTAATTGAACCGTGGTAACATACTAGAGAACTCCAGTGCACCACAGAATGCAAAACCACTGCTTTAAAATAGTAAAGCAATATATCATTACCTTTAGAGAGTGCAAGTGAATGATGATGACCACAGGCAACTTGCACAATCTGTATTTCAGATAGACTCTTTATGTTCCTAGGGAGACAAATAAATGCAAATTCATTAAAGTTTAGTTCACACAAGTAATCCAAACTTACCAATACTACATGGGACCAATGTGTAATAATTGAAGAATAAATATAAAAAATGGCCTTTAAAAGGCCACTTTATTCACTTTTTGTAAGGAATCTGGTTTCTCAGCGCGACCAGTGCTCACCCCCCGTCGGTACTCAGGCGTCCAAGCGCCAGGAGCGCAATTCCCACATACCTCCGTTGTCTGCCACTGACACTCAGGCTCCTCGCCATCACAGGATTGCACCAACAGAAGAGGTGCCTGTTGAACCGCAGCCTCTACGTGTCTCCGGCTCCGCGCTCTATGCTTACACGTGCGTCAGTCACCGAATCCACGCACACATGCACGCCAGCCCCAGACGTTATGCGCATGCATTCCCAGCTTACAGAGCACACGCCTAACAGAGCACTTTTAACCACTACTCCTGCAGTGAGGCGTCGCCCCCAAGCTTCACACCGTTCCATGCAAATCAATGACTACACTCAGCTGGGCTGTAACACCTCCCTCCTATCAGGGAGGACTCCTTGCAGTCCTCCAGGCCTGCCCCCTCTTCCCATTGGCCTGCCCAGCCTTATTATGCCTGTGCTTCCCATCACTCGTTGCTCAACATAGTTCTGTATGGAAGCATTTGAATACTCTCTCAGTGACTCCTCAGGTATTGACGCGGATTGGACGACTACCCCCTCTGGCTCTCGACTTCGGCTCTACTTGGACTTCGTGATTTCTGGCATCCCTGACACACGGCTTATACCTTCGACATTCCGCAACTCTCCAATCCCTGACCTTGGCAACGGCAATAACTACTCCTCCTCTACTACCGGTACCGGCAAGTATTGTCTTGCTTACTATACCTGGCCTGGCAACACTAACACCACACTCCGGACGCGCTCCCTTTGCTGCGGGTGCGTATATCCCTACGTCCCACCTCAGCACAGGAGACGGGTCTGGTCTGCGGGCAGCATCGGCGTAACATTATGTCGAGCCCACAAAACGCAGACCAGACTGAATTAAGTATGATTTCCACGAATCTGCTTCAGCAGAATCAAGTCATGGCCGATCAAATTGTGGCACTTACACAAAAACTAGCCGCGCTGTCGGTTCAGGTACCCGACGCCTCTGCGCCCACAACCGCCGCTCAGGTTGCCGGGGTAGCTACCACATACTCCTCCGATATGAAGATTCCTAACCCCAAACCTTACGCAGGTGAATCTCAAGATTTTTGGGGTTTCATTAATCAATGTGAGGTACAGTTTGAAATGGCCCCCCACCAGTTTTCTACAGGCCGAAAGAAGGTGGCCTACATTTATAATCTGTTGACGGGTAGCGCACTGGCTTGGGCCTCCCCCATCTGGGAGCTGCGAGATGACCTTACCCAGAATGACTCAGCCTTCAAGACGGAATTCCGTCAGGTGTTTGATTCCCCCGCACGTCGGGAGGTGGCGTCTTCTCTTTTACAGATTACTCAAGGGTGAAGACTGGTGATTGAATACGCCATAGAGTTCCGGACCATTGCAGCAGAGACTAATTCTCTCCCCGAAATTAAGGCTATGGACGAGTACATCCAGGAGAACCTGAAAAAAGGTTATATTCGCCCGTCTACTTCACCAGCTGGAGCAGGATTCTTCGTAAAGAAGAAAGATGGAACTTTAAGACCTTGTATTGATTATAGAGGGCTTAACCGCATCACCGTAAAGAATCAATACCCACTCCCTCTTATCACTGAACTTTTTGATAGGTTGCAAGGTGCCAAAATCTTCTCCAAGATGGACCTCAGGGGAGCTTATAATCTCGTACGCATACGTCAAGGAGACGAATGGAAAACGGCCTTCAACACGCGTAGTGGCCACTACGAATACCTTGTGATGCCCTTCGGACTGTGTAATGCTCCGGCCGTTTTTCAAGATTTCATTAACGATGTCTTCCGCAAAGTACTCAACGACTTCGTCATAGTCTATCTGGATGATATCCTGATTTTTTCGAAGAATTTACAGGACCACATCTTTCATACATCTTACGTGCTCTCTCGCCTTCGTGAACATCGATTATATGCCAAGATGGAGAAATGTACCTTCCATCAGACATCGACCCAGTTTCTAGGCTACATTATTTCCAGCGATGGTTTCATGATGAATCCAGACAAATTAAAAGCCGTTACTAACTGGCCTAGGCCCGACTCTCTCAAATCCGTCCAGCGCTTCCTGGGATTTGCGAACTACTACCGCAAGTTTATCCGTAATTTCTCCAGAATTGTTGCACTTATCACAGCCCTTACGAAGAAGGGGGCCGATCCGTCGGTTTGGTCACCAGAGGCCATTACCGCCTTCAACACTCTTAAGGAGGCTTTTGTGTCCGCACCGGTTCTCCACCATCCCAACACTGATCTCCCTTTCGTGTTGGAGGTGGACGCCTCTGATTCTGGCGCTGGTGCCATTCTATCCCAGAGACCTTCACCCCAAGAACAATTGCATCCCTGCGCATTCTTTTCGAAGAAATTTACCTCAGTGGAGAGGAACTACGACGTGGGGAACAGAGAGTTACTGGCCGTTAAAATGGCACTTCAAAAATGGAGGCATCTCCTGGAAGGGTCGAGGGAACCGTTCACCATCCTTACCGACCATAAGAATTTATTATATATAGAGAACGCTCGCCGCCTGGGTCCACGGCAAGCCCGCTGGTCTTTGTTCTTTTCCAGATTTAATTTCCAACTGTCGTATATTCCTTGGACTAAAAATGTCAAAGCCGATGCTCTCTCAAGACAACATTCTTCCGAAGAGAGACCAGAAGATTCCATGGAGACCATTTTATCTCACGAGAAGATTTTTGCCGCATCTTCCTTCAGAAGCTTTGACAAGATAGTCAAGTCACAAAGGTCCATTCCAAAGAACCTGAAGGTCCCCAGGGTCAAGCTCTTTGTGAGACCTAATTTCATACCCGAGGTTCTGGATTGGGGACATGTCTCGAGAGCAGCTGGTCATCCTGGCTATAAAAAGACTTTGGACCTTATACGTCGCAACTTTTGGTGGCCCAAGATGTCCAAAGACATTTTCGAATATACGCACGCTTGTCCGGTCCGTGCGCAAAACAAGACAATTCATCAAAAGGCCTGACGGTGGTCTTCTTCCTCTGCCAATCCCAGAACGTCCATGGTCACACATATCAATGGATTTTATTGTGGAGTTGCCCAGGTCCAAAGGGATGAATACGATTTTAGTGGTGGTGGATCGTTTTTCAAAGATGGCTCACTTTATCCCGCTCAAAGGACTTCCCACCTCACCCGCCCTTGCTGATATCTTCACTGATCACATCTTTCGCATTCCTGGTATTCCTTCGTCCATCGTGTCTGACAGAGGGTCACAGTTCGTATCCAGATTTTGGAGAACTTTTACCAAAAGACTAGGGATCTCTTCTTCCTTTTCCTCAGCGTACCATCCTCAGTCCAACGGTAAAACAGAAAGGGTCAATCAGTCCCTGGAAAAATACCTGAGGTGTTTCATTTCTAATTCTCAGGATGATTGGGCACAACTTTTGCCATGGGCCGAATATGCTTTTAACTCCGCTACCAACGAGTCCACCCGAGAGTCACCATTTTTCATCAATTACGGTTTTCATCCCCCATGTCTTCCCGTCTCCAACATTCCTTGTGGAGTTCCGGCCGTAGACGACCGCGTCTCATCTCTGCAATTAGCATGGTCCAAGATTCAGTCTGCTCTCCTTACCGCCTCTCAACGGGCCAAACATCAGGCGTATCGCCACCGCCATCCTGCAACCAGGTACAAGCCAGGGGATGTGGTATGGCTGACCTCAAGAAACATCTATTTGAAGGTACCTTCCCCAAAATTGGCGCCGAGGTTCCTGGGCCCTTTTCCTATAATTGAACGGATTAATCCGGTAGCATTCCGGCTTCAACTTCCCGACAGCATGAAAATACCATACGTGTTTCACACATCTCTACTCAAGCCATTCGTATCCAGTCATTTCTTCCCCAACCATAACTGTAGGCCCATTACCCAGAATAGGGAAGAATATGAGGTCCAGTCCCTACTGGATTCTCGCATATCCAGGGGTCAACTGCAGTTCCTCGTGCACTGGAAGGGTTTCGGCCCAGAAGGTCTTGGGTTCCACTTCGTGATATCCACGCTCCGGTTCTTCTGAAGACTTTCAGGAAGAAGTTTCCGAACAAACCATTAAGGACCGTCCTGAGGCTGTTCCTGAAGGGGGGGTACTGTAAGGAATCTGGTGTCTCAGCGCCGTCAGCGCGACCAGTGCTCACCCCCCGTCGGTACTCAGGCGTCCAAGCGCCTGCAGCGCAATTCCCACATACCTCTGTTGTCTGCCACTGACACTCAGGCTCCTCGCCATCACAGGATTGCACCAACCGAAGAGGTGCCTGTTGAACCGCAGCCTCTACGTGTGTCTCCGGCTCCGCGCTCTATGCGTACACGTGCGTCAGTCACCGAATCCACGCACGCCAGCCCCAGACGTTATGCGCATGCATTCCCAGCTTACAGAGCACACGCCTAACAGAGCACTTTTAACCACTGCTCCTGCAGTGAGGCGTCGCCCCCAAGCTTCACACAGTTCCATGCAAATCAATGACTACACACAGCTGGGCTGTAACACCTCCCTCCTATCAGGGAGGACTCCTTGCAGTCCTCCAGGCCTGCCCCCTCTTCCCATTGGCCTGCCCAGCCTTATTATGTCTGTGCTTCCCATCACTCGTCGCTCGACATAGTTCTGTATGGAAGCATTTGAATACTCTCTCAGTGACTCCTCCAGGTATTGACGCGGATTGGACGACTACCCCCTCTGGCTCTCGACTTCGGCTCTACTTGGACTTCGTGATTTCTGGCATCCCTGACACACGGCTTATACCTTCGACCTTCCGCAACTCTCCAATCCCTGACCTTGGCAACGGCAATAACTACTCCTCCTCTACTACCGGTACCGGCAAGTATTGTCTTCCTTAGGCCGAGTCCATAGAAGGACAGGCCGTGCTGAGGCGTGCGGACGCTCAGCCCCTGCATCCTCAATGAGGATGCCTTGAGAGGGGGCTCGCGCGAGCGTCCGCAGGCGTGCTCAGGCTTTGGAGTTTTCAGCCGAGCGCCAAGCTGTTTTTCAGTGCGCTGTCGGCTGAAAACCTCCAATGAGAGCGGGGCTGCGTCAACGTCACGGCGCCGTGACGTTGGCGCCGTGACGTCGACGTCACTGCGTCGCGGCCGATTGGCCCAGCGACGTCACTGCCCCGCCTCCCTCAGTCTCCCCCCACCTCCGATCGCGGACGCTGGCTCGCCAGTATGTGCATGGAATCGCACAGCTTCTGCAGGCGAGCCTCAGCGTCAGCGCGGTGCAGCACGGCTCCCTCCCTCTATGGCCCGGGCCTTACTCCTGGCCTGGCAACACTAACACCACACTCCGGACGCGCTCCCTTTGCTGCGGGTGCGTGTATCCCTATGTCCCACCTCAGCACAGGGGACGGGTCTGGTCTGCGGGCAGCACCGGTGTAACCCTTTTATTACATTTATATAAATTTACTTTTATATAAATCCCAAGTCTACATACTTAAACAACATTTTGTTAAGAACATATCAATGTAACTGGCTTTCATTAAAGGGCAATGCCTTCTAGGACTAACATTTACTAATGGCACATATCTGGGGGATGAATGCCATTCTACCAAAATGTGACACCTATAAGTATTTTATAGACTTGGGAGGGATTTGATTTCCTTTAACTTGAGGGTTCTCAACTCCAGTCCTCAAGACTCTCCAGCAGGTCAGGTTTTCAGGATATCCCTGCTTCAACACAGATGGCTCAATCAGAGGCACCTGAAGCTGGGATATCCTTAAAACCGGACCTGTTGGGGTGACTTGAGCACTGGAGTTGAGAATCCCTGCTTTAGCTACTCCCTTGTGTGTGATATTTCTCATGCAAATGTATGATGAGGACATGCTGGGTCCAAGGGTAAACCAAAACACATGCGACTGACAAACACTTCCCATTCAGAGGCCCATAAATAATGCAATGTGTAATTCATTTAAAGAGAATTCAAAAAAGCTAAATATTTGCCTTTAACATGGTTATATAAGCTGAGGGAAGCCAAATAAATTGTTCAGTGGGTTTCAAAGGTTTTTTTTTTTGGCTGGCTATGTGGGGCTGCAACTTTAACAAATGTAAGTATAAATTCAAGCTTGATGCTTTGGAAGTTTCCCATCAACCAGAACAAGTGTTTAATCTCCCCAAAACCCACCCTGTCAAAGTGCTTATAAAGATAATGGAAGAGGGGAGCTTGTGTAAGCTCCTGTTGAACACAGTGACATACAACAAAAACACACACACGTAGGAGGTATCTGTACCGTGTTAGCCAAGCTTAATAAATCAAAAACGTTTGGTCGATACCGTTCTGTGGCTAATGAAATGCTTTTATTTATGCGAACTTTCAAGATACACTGATCTCTTCTTCGGGTGATGTTACAATGGATTAAGCAAAAAAATAAATAAATAAAAAGCTTACTTTGAAACAGGGCAGCTTGGAATGTTATCTGTGGGTGAAGAATTCCCCTCCCTCCTGTGCTGTATGCGATTTATGACTTTAGACAGGGTTTCGCAAACTGGGTGGCACAAGATTCTTCTGGGGGGGCGCGGGCGGTTGCAGAGGCCCCGCACTCTTCCCCATGGCATTTAAATTCAATTCCGGGGGATCGCATGAGGCCCCTGCAACTTCACTTACCGGGATTCAGAGGCTTGGTGTGACGCGTCGCCATGGCGACACAGTAAGGGGGCGCGAGCAACTCAAATAGTTTGCGCACCCATGACTTAAGGTGTTAGATGGTCCCTGAATGCTTGTGATGTAGAGTATGCATGTATGTATGTGTGTATGCCACGGTGTTCAACAGGAGCTTACACACACACACTTATGTATAGGTGAGACGGGACAGGAGAAAGAACAAGAAAATGAATCTGCATTGCCACAGCATCACACGCGGAACAAGAGACAGTCCTGTCTGTGAACATTTTTCGGACTGGCCATAAGATGAACAAAATATTAGCGACCAAATGTCCGATTCCGTTGTTTAAAATGTGTTTTACATGTGATCTCACTTTTCTAAAGGCCATGTTAAAAAATGCAGCTGAATGTAGCAGACAAACATTTGTTATACAACTTAGCAATGTAACTGGCTTCCCTAGAAAGATTCAATCACCATTGAAATAATTGTTTTGTTCATTTGTATCTTGCGGAACATTTGTGTGTTGCATTTCCAGAAACACTAATTTCAGGCATAATACAGTAACTACAGTATGTTTACTTGGTGACCAATGATGGCACCATAATTACTTTGCAAACAAAGTACAGGGCAATAATAAACTCATCTGGGGGTTTGAAAACAATCTTATCAACAAAAGACATTAGATAACAAGTGTAAAAACTCTGCAAATAACTTGTTTACCATGAAAATGTTGCAAGTTATTTTTTTTTAAATACTTATACTAGTCAAAAAATGTTTTTTCTTCTTAAGACATCAATTAGGTACATTTAACCTATTACACGTCACTTCCCTTAGTGTTGTCAGTATGATAGGAAGAGGTAAAAATTGATGTAGAGGTAGAGAGACGTGTACTAATAATGTCTGAGAGGGCATCTAGATCAGAACTTTGAACTCTTTTCTTTGCAGTGTTGCTTTACAAGAACATTTAAAGGGGCAATCACTCAGAACCAAGCTGTACTAATAGCAGCAAAAAACTTTAAGGTTCCGCGCTTGAGCTGTCTTGAATCTTTCTTTAATATCCCAATCCTTTTGCAGCTCAAGAGTGATGGAGCACCTCCCCAAACGCATCTCCAGAGGGAGATCCCAAAGAAACAAAAACAAAAAACACACCAAGCGCACCAAGGATTAATAACATACTCTTAGATCATCAGATAAATAAAACCATCTAAACTGATAACTGTGTACACAATTTAATAGATCATAAAATAAATATTAAAATTCTACAAGAAACCACACATACAAGTGCAACACCCATGCTGCACTGTGGACACAAAGAATACACATACAACTAACCCATGAGTCACACACCCATGACTGCAGCAGTGTGAATAACAATAATATAGATCCTAGCTGACGAAGTACGGTGTTACGAAACGCGCTGAGGTCACGTGGGGTTACCTGAAGTGCTTGCTGAGTGGCTGGGGTGGCCTGTTCCAGAGGGCCCAGGCAGAAGTTCCATCACCGCAGCTGATGGGTCTGAATGTTTTGCGCCAGTTAGCGGTTCCTGCTTGTGCTCTCTGGGTCAGTTCCACCTCCCCCCCTAAGTGTTAGGTCTCTGTGTTCCGTGGGCACTCGAGCATTGCATAGTTCATGCTGGAGATTATTGTGGTTAGCCCGACGGCACCTGGGATCTATCTTATTGTTATTGTTATTCACATTGCTGCAGTCATGGGTGTGTGACTCATTGGTTGGTTATATGTGTATTCTTTGTGTCCACAGTGCAGCGTGGGTGTTGCACTTGTATGTATGTGTGGTTTCTTGTAGAATTTTAATATTTATTTTATTATCTATTAAATTGTGTACACAGTTATCAGTTTAGATGCTTTTATTTATCTGATCATCTAAGAGTGTGTTATTAATCCTTGGTGTGCTTGGTGTGTTTTTTGTTTTTGTACTAATAGCAGTTACAGGTTTAAACCCATTGAGTGCTGGACAGCAGGCGGTACCAAAAGGCCATGTCCCCTCCGACAAGTCACAATCATGTGACCACTCCTGAGCCATCACAATGTCAGTACAGTGATGATGGATCTGGAGGGTTCTCCTCTTCTGCTCAGCATGATCGCGATCGCCAAAGAAAACCAGCAAAAAAGGCCTCCAGGGCACCTGAGAGGTACATCGTACGTCAACAGGGCAAGTAACGTAATGCTAAGTTACAATAATGTTGGAAAGCTTCAGAGAAGTGTGCAAAAGTGAATATACATTGCAGCAAATCTCATTACCGTGGTACTCTGGTATATTCGTCTACTCCAGGAAGACCGAGTTGTCCATCTGTAGCAAGACCCCAAGAAAACACTTGACCTTTGTCATTTAGTGCCAATGTGTGGGCTTCTCCACAAGAAACAGAAATGATGTTCTGAGCATCCAGAGCTCCGACTTGTTCTATAGAAATACAAGCAAAATCATAACACTGGATTGCTAGTTATGTATTACATAGCCAAATTAATACATATTGCATAAAGACAAGTCTGAAAAATAATAAGAGAACAAGAGTTGTTCTTAAAGTATATACCGCCAATCAATTAGTGCAAAGTGAACAATGTGAGAGAAGCAAAGCACTGGCTCCAGGGGGCAGTCTGTTCTCTGGAGTCCCCTGGCAGCGCAAACCATTACTGCTAGCTACATTTGTATTCGGCCAGGTTTTTTTGGCACTTTCAACTACAAACTTCATCAGTTTATTACTATTGTTTGGAAAAGTATCTCCATGCATCTCGAGCCAGCTGAAGTGATTTTTCAGCTCTAATTGAAATTCTCTGTTACTTTTGAGTTCCTTGATGTTAATTATTTTTGATCATACATACATAAATTGTTAATATTTTAAAGTCACAACTTCTATCCATGTTTAATAATCATAAATGTTCACCTATTTTGTTTTCCGCATAAGTTTATTATTGTTTTCTTCACGCCTAAAGTGCTGCAATTAGAGGTAGAAACACCATTAGATTGTAAGCCCTTTGAAGCAGGGCTAACTTTTACCTGTGTGTTTACAATCATATCTAAAGCTCTTATCCCTGGTTGTATACAGATGTAATAATGTAGCAGACTTTATTGCTCCTACTGATAACGCAACCTATCCAGAGTTTGCATAGGAGTACCCGGTATCACACAAATCATGCCAGAATGCACCAGAGGGAGCACTTACGACTGTTACATCTGTATCTAGCTCCCTTCATTTTTCAATCATCCGTATGCTCCCATTGTAAATTACTCCATACACAGGTGGTACTATATAAACACAAATAATATTACTCTCATAACAATGCTGTCACTTCATTCTTACCCGTCACCAATGCAGTGAGTTTCAGATTAGCAGAAGAAAGAAAGAAAGAAAGAAAGAAAGAAAGGCAAGAAAGAAAAAGAAAGAAAGGCAAGAAAAGGAAAAGAAAAAAAGAAAGAAGCCAAAAAAAAGGTGGTGACCCGGCTATCAAAATAACCAATAAGGAACTCTGAGATTCAGGAGTAACAGAATGAACTCAAGGGAAATAAAGTCATAAAAAGCTCTTTTCGAACTGCAAAAAAAAAAAAAAAAACACTTGTGTATTGTTTTATAAAAAGTGTACAGTAAAAATAAATAAATAATAATAAAAAAAAAATAAAAACACATCTTACCTGGCTTTTTTCTGCCTTTATCATGTCCAAGTTGCCCTAGATCATTACATCCACAGGTATAAACAGTCCCATCATCCAAGACAAAAACAGTATGTCTACATCCACAGCCTACATCACGGAAATTTTTATATTGGAAAAAGTCACATCTTCTGGGCTCTATTACAATTTCTTCATCAATCCCTCCTAATCCCAGCTGTCCAAAAGATGCGTTTCCCCAGCACAACATGATTGCAGGGTTCCAGATTTTATAGATGTTCCAGGTTTATGGATTAATGAGGTCCTTTCAATGAGCCAAACTTTTTACTGTTAAAGAAAAACATAATAGCTAAACATCAAACAAGGGTTATTAATACAATTGTATACAATATCATCAAATTTGGAATTATACAGGTTTTAATAGATATAATTAGTTATAGTGGCACTCCACTGAGACTGGAATACTGCCCAGCAGAATTAACTGAAAAGGGTGAGGAATAACGCAAAATAGCTGCGGGACTTGTTGAAAAAGTGAAAAATATTTCTTACAAAGGGTCACATTTCGGCTCTCTTCTTTCGGAAGAAACCGTGGTGAAATATACGTCGGGGTGACCGACTAGACCCCCTCCTCCTCTCCTCAGGATGGACTTTACCTCCGGGTCTGAAGGGCCTGCCAACATGGGATCAGTTGAATGACTGTCCGGGATTTTCGTTGAGTATACTATATCTGCTTTACTCTGTTATTTATTGGAAAATGGACGTATTTGTTTCTGCCTGATGTGTCTTAATACCTATGTGGCTATCGGTGCAGTGCTATTACTTACTAGCACTTCTGGGCTTTGCTTTTTGCTCTGTTGTATTCTGCCTTGCAGTCTTTGTTCTACCCACATGTACTGACAGTCTCGCACGAGCCTGTTTGTGACCGGCCAGTCTACACTAGACGGATATATATGACTTTTATCCCTTTTGGTTTTTCAATTCCTGACAACCAATGTACACCCTTTTACATAGAGCTTGCACACACTTCTAGGGATATATTTCTGGGCGTTTATATTTTTGATTGCATTTAGGAGTTATAGGATTTTGTGAGGGGTCCTGTGTTTTTTAATATTATAATAAATGTATTTATACTGTACTTTGTGGTAACCAGATTGCTTGTTTGGCAATATATATTATTTATATATGTGAAGGGATATAAGGGCACACACTCAGGGTACCTATAAATTACTGACACAAATATGATAAAGGCTGCAGAGGGTAGTCAAAATGTTTGGCCGATAAAATATATATATTTTTTGCATATTTTGTGTCCATCTATATCTATATATACACACATATACATATATATATATACACAAACACACACACACACACACACACACACACACACAATAGGATGTCTGTTAACATCTCAAGTTTTTCCCTGCTCACTGAGTTTTTAAACTATGCCATATTATTCCTGAACAAATTAGCCCAACACCTAAATTAATATGTTGCTAAGCCCCTCTCACTTAGTGTCATTAGTAGACCTCAAAGACCACCACATATTGCTCTTCCCACGGGCCAATAGGAAGCCACAACATCGTTTGCATTTTTCTGTTGGCCAGCCACTTAAAATCGGTAATTATCTCGGTAACCGGGGGGGAGGAGGGACATATTTGAACTGAAGTGTGGCCCGGGCATTTCACTTACCTACCGGCCCTCCTCCCGTGACATCATGGACATTGCTACATCACGCGACAGCACGTTGTCATAGCAACACATCACCGTGTGACGTCACCACCGCAGTGTCGTCGATGGTGGATGATCACTCCGGAAAAGGTAAGTCTTACAGAGGACCCACTCTACCCAGGCAATCGGGTTCCATTGTTGTGGGAAAGAGCGCAGGGTCTCTGTAACCGCAATGCTAGAGCAGCAACGACCCACAGCACGTCCACGGGTGTGCACTGGCCCACCAGGACAAGCCCAAACACCTGATAAACTTACGGTAAGTAATGCTTAATAGCCAAGGCACTGTATACAACAAAAACACAAAAAGCCCCAATACCACATCCAAATGACAAAGTATATACTGTAGTTAAATACTTATCTGTTGTCTTCTCAGAACTATGCAGGCTTATAATGCTTTGGCCAGAGTTTAACTAAATGACCCATACTTATGAGAAGACAAACAGATAGGTATTCAACTATATACTTTGTCATTTGGATGTGACATTGGAGATTCCAGTTTTTTTGTTGTATACAGTACATTTGGTCAAACCCAATAACGCTCCTTCTGACACAAATATATATGATGTGGTGGGTGTTGGGTTCAGAGCTTCTAGTGATTGTGTGTGTTGGTTAATAGCCAAGGTAGCACCAGCCCATGAACCCATCGGCCATTTACCCTGCATCCCGGCAACCCAATCCACCCCTGCCGTGGTGTCCCAGAGTTAAAAAAAAAAAACGGGGTTCAACTCCAAAGAACCCATTTGTTTGAATGGTGTAATAAAAAAAAATTCATTTTAGGCAGGATCGCTGCCTTAATGTGGGTTCCCTGTGTGATAACCTGTATCGTTAAGTTAGTGAATTCCAGCTAATTATGCATAAAGGCGCAAGATGAAAATGACGCTATTTGTGTTTGCTTGTTCCCATGTTCTCTTTCAAAACAAGCGATCAAAGATCATGTTTTAGAACCATCCTTACTCTATCTCCAATATCTCACGGAAACCTGCCTTGGTCAAGCCTTTAAGACATTTGTCAGATTTACTTACAGTTCATATACGGTTTTGAATAAGTTATACACACCCAGGGTAAGACAGGTCTAGACACACATTTCAAGTTTTAAAAAAAAGGTATATTGTGGCACTCCAGTAGGAGTTTATTTACATAAATGCTGATATTTTAGCCCCTTACAAAGAGCTTAATTCTAGATAAATGGCAACATTTTTGGCCCCTTATTTGGACCTTGATTTTAATAATGGTAAGGGCCGGAACTAAACAAGCAGCATTATACACACATTGGGGTGTCTGCGTGCACTTCATTTTTGACTGACAAGTCTTATCATGTCACAGCAGCACACCCGCAGCCAGTACTACGATTATCCCAGTGCCACTCACACAATTCAAGAAGCTGTCATCAGTAAGAGTGGGCACTTCCACTGGTGTTTTTGTTTTAAAAAAACGTTTTGGATTAGGTTCTAAAAAAAATTAAAAAATGTTGTCATTTACCTGTTGCACCCCATTGTCTGTAATGTCTTTACCATGCATTGTAATGTTATAAAGCGCTACGTACACTGTTGGCGCTGTGTAAATAAAATGATACATACCTGGTTACGAAGTGACAGATTCAGGTCATGCCATTAGGCAGAATGGATGGTATAGGTGTGGGCTGCTTCTGGCGCTGTGCACTGACTCCGCTGTGGGGTGTACACTGACAGCCCAGGACGTGTTGCTACTAGTACTGCCAGCGTCGGTACAACCGGGAGGGAAGTTAACCCCTACAGTGCCAGGCAGGGCTGCAACACACTGCCAGGCCCCTCTCGCACAACAGGGGGGTTAATAGGGAGCTGTCCCTGGCACCGGGTCACCAGCTGACAATAAACAAGCACACCGCTGACTTACAGTATGGCTTCCGGTCACCGAGCGGGGCCCCCAGTCCGAGGCTTTTCTGACAGACTCCGGGGCACACAACGGCACCACGTCGGCGCGCTGACGTCTGCTTGCCTCGCGGTAACGGTGTGAGGGGGGCACGTGACGCGGGTAGTGTCAGAGCGAGGAGGAGGAATCTTCCAGGGGTTTCTGGGTTACCGGCTAGGGGAGGATCGGGAAGGGGAGCGCAGTCCCGCCGTGTCCGCCTATAGCGTGAGCTGTACTCATTTTGCTAACTGGGGGCTGAAGTAACGTATATACTATGTGGATATTAAATGTGATTATAAACATGTTATAGGTATGAATATATCTATCATATCTAATATATCTAGCGTGTTATATATTTATTCTTAAACATGTATATATGGGTGTGATATATATATATATATATATATATACACACACACACACACACACACACACACACACACACACCTATATATCACACACACACACACACACACCTATGGCATTATCTAATCTGTTTATAATATATAAATATACGTGTATATTACATATAGATATGTATATGTACGTGTTTCTAAATAATATATAAATATACTTATACATATACATCCATTGCATTATGTATATGTACTGTATGTAAATGTATACATATGGATTTTGTATGTATGTGTGTATATATATATATATATATATATATATATATATTATATATACACACACACACACACACACTATTACGTATACCTCTATGGCATTATGTATATGGTTTTTATATGTACTGTCGCGGCCCCTTTTATTCTCCAACATCTCCGAATTTT
The DNA here is from genome assembly GCF_040206685.1 of Ascaphus truei. Taxonomy (NCBI): domain Eukaryota; kingdom Metazoa; phylum Chordata; class Amphibia; order Anura; family Ascaphidae; genus Ascaphus; species Ascaphus truei. Next base: position 25,930,465 of record NC_134490.1, read on the forward strand.
TTCGTGGATATTTTCCGAATACCATGCACTTCACCGCGTTCATGCCGCATTCATACCGCATTCACGTTCATGCATTCAATATTACGATCGCGTCACAATACGGAGCATATTCCAGAAAAAAAAAATACTGCATCTGCCCGCGGTATTCAGAGTTGCGCAGATACGGCCGCATTAGGCTTAAGACGGCCTCCACTGTAGCAGGGTTCCCCCTGGGCCCTCTTACCTCCGCTGAGCGGGGGGACCCCGTGGCGTGTCGGGGAGCTGCAGAGGCAGGCGCATCGCCGCAGGCTCCCGGCGGCATCTGCAGCAAGGCATAGCCATCTTCTATGCGGTCGCGCATGCGCAGTATAGCTCCAAAATTCTGGCGGCCATGTTGGGGTTGGCGCGAGAGTTCGCGCAGGTGTAAGCGCGCGAACCAGCAGCCAATGACAAAGGACTGTTTACAGGGACTACAGCCCCCACAATGCCTAGGGGCGATCACATGTTGTGCGAGAGCCAATAGGGCTTTAGTATTTTCCATGCTCACAGGATATAGTTAGGAGACAGGGACCACGCTAGCAGTCGGATCCGGCTGGGACAGAGCAAGGGTAGGTTGTACATGTGCAGGGAGCCAGTAACCCCTGCACTAGGCCAGAGATTCCCCCCCCCCCCTTAGGCCCCAACTCCACTCAGCTTGTGGTTGCTGCAGGGACCTGCCCATAGGATAGGGACACGGTCCTGTAGAACCAGCATAAGTGAGGGTCACAGCCAGGAAGCGTTTACATCCTGGACCTTGGTGGTCAGACTGGATCACCCTCTGCAGTATCCGAAGTCAGAGTCATTCTAAAGGTGGACACTGCACACGGGAGCCATCCACCGTAGAGGCGGAGGCGTTGTGGATCACCCTTCTGGATTAGCGTATCCCAAGTACAGCCTCTGCGTGCCCGGGTGTGAACACACCCGGCATGTACCTCATCACAACACATGCACCAACCATCTACTCAAATTAGTGGACAGCACTGTCTCACACTTGGGCGGGCTTGGGACACAGTGTTGGGGAATAAGGTGTGGGGTCACGGCCCTGCGAGGCCTAGTGTTATAGAGTGACACTGTTGTTATCTTTGTTCTACATATAGTAAACAGTTTTACCCATAACCTTGTGTATTGGTTACTGTATGTGGGTCCTGTGTCAGGGGTTATTCTACACTCTAGAATCCTGCACAGGTGGAGGCGCTACGAGTATCGTTCTTTGATACACCACAGGTTCCTATCAGCGGAGGCTCAGGCCTCCTGTGAGCCTAACAGGTATTGCACCAGACACGGTAATACATGTAGATTCCCACACATGGTCCCTATCTGCGATTGGGGGGGAGGAATATGTGTTACATATATAATATATAAATGTACTTGTATATTACATATGCATCTATGACATGTAAATATGTACATATATGTATTTTATATATGCATTGTGTGTGTGTGTGGACAGATTAAGATCAACCCGGGACCACAAGAAAAGCCTAACAAATTATCAAAAAACACCTACTAAGACTGAAATAAACTGCTCTAAGTACAGACAATTCTAACTCAAATATGGTATTAAATACACAAAAGCTGCAGAAAAAAAACTGACTGACTGCTTAGAAAAGCGATCTACCACAACTAACATGGTGTTCATCCCTTTAGATACTGGCAGTTCGACTATGAAGTCCATGGACAAGTGTGTCCATGGACGGTCCGGGATGGGGAGAGGCCAAAGGAGTCCTGGTGGTTTATTCCGGTGAGTCTTATTCTGAGCACATGTCGGGCACGCAGCAATTAATTGCTTGATGTCCTTTTGCATACCGGGCCACCAAAAGGTCCGCTCCACGAGATCCGTAGTCCTTCTAGTACCTGGATGTCCAGAAAGTTTAGAAGAGTGACCCCATTCAAGAACCTTCCTCCGATGAGGTGGTGGGGTAAACAGTCGTCCATCAGGAACTACGAGATCTTCCGGCATGCGAGATTGCTTTTGTACGATGTCTTTCAAAGCATCATGTGTTGGCAGAAAGAATATATTTGGAGGGAAGAATAGGTTTCTGCTGATCCTCGGTTTTGTCTACCAGGAACTGGCGGGAGAGAGAGTCAGCTTTGGTATTTTTAGAACCCGGAAGAAAAGATGAAAAAATTGAATCGTGAAAAGAAAAGTGACCACCTGGCTTGACGGGCCCCTAAGAGTTGAACACCCTCGATATAGAGCAAATTCTTGTGGTCAGTGAGAATAGTGATGGGGTTCTCCGTACCTTCCAACAGATTTTATTTATTTATTTATTTATAAAATATTTTACCAGGAAGTAATACATTGAGAGTTACCTCTCGTTTTCATGTATGTCCTGGGCACAGAGTAAAACAAATAATACATGGTTACAAGTACAGATACATAAATGAACAGGGTATACATTATATACAAGACATTGCGTGCACAGTTAAGGAAAATATATATTATGAGCGTATGAAACAGTTACAGACCAGATTAAAATGTGAGACAGCCTTAGATTTGAAAGAGCTTAAACTGGTGGTGGATGTGTGAGTCTCTGGTAGGTTGTTCCAGTTTTGGGGTGCACGGTAGGAGAAGGAGGAACGTCCGGATACTTTGTTGAGCCTTGGGACCATGAACAGTCTTTTGGATTCTCCATTCCTCCAGAGTTAATTTGATTGCATGGAGTTCCCGGTTACCAACGTCATAATCTTGTTCAGCTGAGGAAATTTTTTTCGGAAAAAAAAAAAAAAAGCACAGGGATGGAGTCTGGCTTGAGGGTATTTCCTCTGAGAGAGAATAGCACCAGCTCTGACGTATCTACCTCCAAGGTGAATGGTAGCTTGGGGTCCGGATGGATAAGGATGGGTGCAGAAACAAAGGCGGTCTTCAGGAGATCAAAAGCTTGAATAGCCTCCGGTGACCATGAGGTGGGATCCGCACCTTTCTTAGTTAAAGCTGTGATGGGGGCTACTGCTGAGGAGAAATTTTGAATAAACCTTCGGTAATAATTCGCAAACCCCAGGAAGCTCTGTACAGCCTTGAGGGTAGTGGAACGAGGCAAATCCAGGACCGCCTTTACCTTAGCTGGATCCATGGTGAGACCCGTGTTAGAAATGATCCCAGGAAGGCTGTGGAAGTTTGATAGAAGTGAAATTTTTCCAGCTTGGCAAACATGATTTTCCCATAGGCGTAGAAGTACCTGTTTCACATGGATGACATTTTGACATGGATGACTGTGAGGATTTAGAAAAGATTATGCCGTTCAGATAAATGACCACAAATTGAGCAGATCTCTGAAAATCTTGTTAACAAAGTCTTGGAAGACGGCAGGGGTGTTACAGAGACCGAAGGGCATGACGAGATATTCATAGTGGCCGTCACAGGTATTGAAAGCCATTTTCCATTCGTCGCCTTGGCGAATCCTTACCAAATTGTAGGCCCCACGAAGATCCAATTTAATAAAGATGTTGGCTCCTTGGAAGCGATCGAAGAGTTCTGGAATCAATGGTAAGGGATATTGGTTTTTAATAGTGATCTTCTTAAGGCCTCTGTAGTCAATACAGGGTCGTAGTGATCCGTCCTTTTTCTTCACAAAGAAGAAACCTGCACCGGCTGGAGAAGATTTACGGATAAAACCCCTATGTAAATTTTCATGGATATACTCCCTCATGGCTTTAGTCTCGGGGAGAGAAAGTGGCTATGAAGTTCCCCTGGGAGGTACCGAGCCAGGAAGTAAATCAATAGGACAATCGAATGGACGATGTTGGGGTAAGACATCAGATCTGGCTTTATCAAATACGTCGCATAATTCGGCGTAGACCTCAGGCAGTTTTACCTTTACTTCTGTGGGAGTATTGACCCCACAGATACTTTTGGATGACACCGTACAGTTCTTGGAGCAGAGGGGACTCCACAGGACAGGTTCTTTGCCAAACCAATCGATGCATGGATTGTGAAGTTGCAGCCTTGGGAGACCAAGAATCACATCTACCGAAGGGGTGTGGATGGCATCCAACTGGATCTCATCTGTATGATCCTCGCCAGTGAGAAGGTGAAGGAGGATGGTCGGTAGGGAGATAAATGCTGGTTGCAGAGGTCGGCCATCAATAGCTTCCAATCCCACCGGGCAACTCTTGCGAACGAGGGGGGATCTTAGTCCTTTCGGCGAAACCTTGATCGACAAAATTACCTCGCGACCCGGAATCCACAAAGTCCAATGCAGAAACGTGGAAGCCCTCGCCGGTGAGCATAACAGGAAGCAGAATCCTGGTAGGTGGTCTCGCTGTGATAGGGGATAATGAAAGTATTCCCAATGTTATTCCCCTGGACCTCATTGGGAGCTGGCGTTTCCCAACTTGTGAGGGCAATAAAGCACCAGATGACCGGGATTGCCATAGTACAGACAAATGTAAACATACAAAACAATGTTTACAAGCTTTTCGCCTTCGTTCAAAATATCTCTACAAATTGTGTGCAAACATGCAAATTAAAGTAGAAAACCTTTTGTATACCTCTAAACATACACATGGGGCCAAATCTCTTTTGGGGCCGACCCCTCAGCCATTGTGTCCACAAGGCAATGTGCCAAAAAGTCTGGTTGCTCAGGAACTTAGGGGTCCCAAAACGGGGCCACAGATCAGCTCTAATTGACTCCCCCCCCCCCTCCAGGTTAATAAAAAAATGTGCATCCTATAAAAAATGAATGTTTCCCTTTTTGGGTGTCAAGTGAATTGAAGCATATCAACTGTTTATCTGTTTTGAGTAATGATGGCTTCATATGTACTATACAACAAATGGACGAAACAAGAACAACTACATTTGAGGACCGACAAGTAGTCCTCTCACCACAAAAAATTGGATAAAGATTGCATAAATATATTAAATATTTAAAAAACAGATTAATACACTATGCTTGAAAAGCAGAAAGGGAGAGACCAGGTCCTACATTTTTGTTGGGTACCCGGCTACCCGTTTTTTCACTTACCTGGGGGTGGTGGAAACTTACCTGGTGTGGAGGAAGCCCGCGGCGACATCTGAACAGGTAAACAGAGGTGTGGGGTCGGTGGGGCAGCATCATCGTCAGTGTGGAGCCCACACGGGAGCTGCAAGACTCCATACTGCACTGTGAGCTGGGACCATGTGACCGGAGCAGGAGAAGAAGCTTTCCTATTGGACAGCCTGCTTGAGTACAGGTGGCTCAATCTGTGACTCAGTCGTTAATTGAGCCACCTGTGCTGAAGTAGGGATATCCTTAAAACTTGGCTTGTTTGTGGCCCTTGAGGACAGGAGTTGGCCACCCCTGCTCTAAACTGTAAGGCCGTGATTATGCCAAAAACCGCCAGCGGCATCGCGTGGTGCAACGCCATGCAGCTCAAACAAAATGCAGAAATCTTATTAAGGTAAATTTATGTCGAGCGATGTGTGCGCCGCCCGGAACTGCAGGGCAGCAGACTGGAGAGCAGGCATCAGACTTTGTTCTTGGCAGGCAACGGCCGCATCACATGAGCGGTTCAGCCAATGAGGGTGAACCGCTCACGGCCACGCCTCCCAGCAGCTCCTGGTTTAATCACAGCCTTGGCTCTCATGAGCATGGCCCTCATTGCCTTCATTATTTGTTTGCGCTTGTTTGTCTTTATTTGTATAGTATGTCATTCTGGTTTATTTGTATAGTATGTCATTCTGGTTATGTAATATACATAACTCTGTACCCCCACTCTACCACGCTGCAGAATATGTTGGCACTTTACAAATAAACGATAATAATGATGTTAAAAAAATCCCGAAACTTCTTTAATCAACTGTCTCTGTAACGACATTTTTCTTGACGTTCTTAATAAGAGTTTCGTAAACAAACACACATTGTTATATAAGACATTAAACAACAACTCCTCGTATCTCTGGATCAGCTAGCTACCTTGCATTTACTTAATTTTACAAGTGCTACAAGGATTATTTTATTTGATACAACATTTTGTCTATGACGTTTAGAGCTTTTGAAATGTAAACTTATTCAGATAAGAAGCCTCTTATTGGTGTGCTAAACAAATGTTGCCACTGTTTTCATGAAAGAGTTGCAATAATGCGTGTACCTCTTAGACTATGACACACATTTGTTCCTTTTATGTTTGACTTGAATGAAACGGCATTGAAAACGGGAGCGTGAATAAAATTCACTTTTGTCTCCCTCTTTGAGACAGCATTGCTTATCTTACCTGGCCATGCACAATTATTCCTATGTGGGTTGACAATGAGAAGCAGAAAATAAATATAACTTTGACGTGTTCATTTTTGGACACTGTCAGACAACCAATTTAATTTGTGTTCAGACTCCTCAGTGAAAACACTTGCAGGGCTTATGGTCAACCATGTGAGTCGTCTAGATCTTCTACGTGTATACATTGTGAGTAGGATTCAAAGTAAGGTAAATTCTCATTACAGACGCTATGAGGTGTGTTTTGTTATAGTGGTAAGCACACAGCCTTTAAAGTGGATTTACCCAGTTTTAATTTCCGTGTCAGCTCTTCTTATGACTTTGGGCACGTTTCTTTAGCTCTCTGTTCCTTAGGCCAGGGGTGCTCAACTCCAGTCCTCAAGACTCCTCAACAGGTCAGGTTTTAAGGATATCCCAGCTTCAGCACAGTCTTCAACTAAGCCACTGATTGAGCACCTGGTCTAAGGACTAATGTAAAAACCGCTGGTCATCCAGGATGGAAAAATTGGAGCCCTACTTACAAACAGCAGGACATAAACACGCGATGTTATATAGAGTCCTCTTGGCGCAGATGGTTCTTTGCAGAGTTGTTATCCTGCTCCGCCGGGACTCACATACAAAACCTCCCTTCAGGAATTGCCAGGAACAGTGCCGGTGACGGAGGCCCGCTCGTGGGGCTCACAGCTCTACACCATGTGTGGCCGTTCTCCTCACTCCCTCCTCCGGTTTCACAGACTGTCTCTGCGCGCCCGCGCGCGAGTGTGCCCGTGCCCTTAAAGGGACAGTTCGTGCGTGCTGAATGCCAAAAGCTGATAAATGTAAAAAGGCTCCAAACCAAATGTCACATATAAGTCCAGTACCAAACACAAAGTGACTATGTCACCTGCCCTACGCGTTTCGTGGACGTTACTCCACTTCCTCAGGGGCTACAGAAACTGATATTAGGTGACACAATAATATACCCTAACCAATTGAAATTAATTGGCCATTTAAAGCTACATAGCCAGCATGCCATTAATATCAAATCACTACAGTATGTCTCTCACTACTTAACACACATAAAATACAGGCAGTCCTCGGTTATCCGACACAATGCGTTACTCAAAATGGCGTTGTAAAGCGAAACGTTGTAAAGCGAAACACGTTTTCCCATAGGAACACTGTTTAAATGAAAGGTTCCGTTCTTGAAGTCATTTTTAACACTAAAATACACCAAATATTTTATGCAGGCAATAAGATATGCAGCACACACATAAATTATAGTGTATATACTGTATTATATATATAATATAACATAATAAATAATATATTATATAGTATAATATAATATTATATAGTATAATATTATATATATACGCCCTTACGACGCTTTGCAACGTTGTTTATGTGAATGTGTATATATATACACACATACACAACGTTGCAAAGCGTCGTAAGAGCGTTGGATAAGCCATTCTGGCGTTGTAAAAATGAATATAGGTATGCATTGCATAGCGTTGGATAAGCCATTCGTTGTAAAGCGAAGCGTTGTAAAACGAGGACTGCCTGTACATAAAAATAACAATAACAACACATGACCATACATCATAATACTATCTCATTAGGATATCCTAACTTCATATATGTATACCAAAAATACCTGAATATGGCAAAAGGATATTCAAACCTTCTCCAAACTACTAATTGTACAGACTACCAATACCTATAATTGAACAGAACCAGACAGGTGAAGTGCTGCCCAATAAATTACACTTAGTCCTAATTCGTATCACTCTTAGACCACAATGTTTATAAATTGTTTTAACCACTTCACTTACCCAAAAAGGAACCCAGCTCAAAATCAATATTAAGCCCGTTTGGGGAAAGAGTCTTAAGTTCATAAATCCAAACGCCAGAGTAAGGTTCGCATTTTATGAGATATATTCTCCAGCTCCGTCACTGCAGGCAGGAATGATTCAGACCTCTCGCCGCACGCCAGGACATCCGCTGTTGATCTGGGACCTAGAGTGGATTGCACCACCTCAGGGAAAAGTCCTCCGGCAACACCGTGTGTTCATGCTGAGTTTCCCCGGCTGGTCCAAGTGATGACGTATGAGTGCTTAGAATCAACGTCCCTACACGTTTTGTCGTCCCTCACGGCTTCGTCAGGGGTTGATGCTGTATAGGGAACTGATAACCTTAAATAGTCTCTAGTTGCCAAGGTGATTATAGATATCAGTCCCAAACAATGTTTAGAGACATTCACGGCAATATGTGTATATTATATATTATACATCACCAAAACCACTGGTTTAGCAGAATCGATAGAGCACAACCTGGGAAAAAACATGTAGACCAAGGAAACCTCGGGGGCCATGATCCAGGTTCCACAAATTGCTAAACAGTCTTGTGTATACTGTACTACATGGGTTGGTTAACCCATGTGTGGGTTAAAAGTAATGTATAAATAAACGGTCATACTAAAGGCAGATATGACATAATATGGATCTTAGGCCCATATCCACAAAAGAGTGCTCAGCTTTAGCACACCTTTACCCTCATTCATTAGAGTGGGAGTAAAGGCGTGCTGTAGCTTAGCATCATTTGGAGGATCTGGTTCTTGGTATTAAAAATTTACAAATATGCCTGTCATGGATACTGCATACTATGTTGCAAAATGTATCACTGCTACTAGACCCTAAGTGGGCAACCCTGTTGCTGATCGCCACAAGTGGCGAATTGGCCATGAAAGTGTGGCGAATTTGAGTTTGCCAGCTCCCACAGTAAAATAAATTTTCCTGACACCACACAATGTTTATAACTAAGGTTTACTGTACACACATACTAACACAGATCACATACAATAACTGTACCCACAGTATAAACCCAGTGACCCAACACGTGGTGAATCCCCCAAAGTACTGAGGGTGCTATGGCACCAATACCCCTGGTGTCCTGTCCAAGCAATTCCCACCCAAATGCAAGGTAGCGCTACCCCCTGTAGATATAGATACTTCAGTACCCAAGTGCTGCTTGGCGTAGTGAGTTGGAGCGGGCCCCATGTAGCAGGGCCTCCGACACAAATCCCCTCTCTCCTAAAGGGTCCTGATTCTCCTCGCAGTGTGAGCTCCAGCCAGAGGGTCTCACACAATGTCTCTGAATCCTGTGACCTGATCCTAGACTGCAGGTTACCGCATGGCCATCTGGTCACCGTTGCAGGAATAACAATAAGATGAAAAGCCCCTATCTGGGGCCTTCCCTACAACTGTCCTCTACTACTGTATTACTCAGGGCCTAACTGGGGCCTAGGGGCAAGATCTAGGCCTAGACTGCTCCCTGGACACTACCTTCTTTGCCTCGTCCGTACTGCCTCGCGGGCTTTCCGTACGCAGAGGATATCCTGTTTCTCCCTCCTGCTCCAATCCCATTGGCTGGGCAGTCCCATGTGATACAGTCCCTCCCTCTAGGGATTCTAGGACTTGTAGTCCCACGGCTGCATATACGGAGCCATCCTAAGGTGGCCACCGCCTCCTCCACTGCACATGCGCACCTCGCCGACTTGCAAAATGGCCGCCCCCACACTCCCGATCACGCGGGAGCTCAGGGCAATAGATGGGCAGCTCCCCTGCACCGGAAGCAGGGTAGTGGGACTCGGCTACATCAGCATAAAAAAACCAAATGCGAGTAGACAAATCTATCTTGGTGTGTTCACATGTATGAACATAGTTGCTCTGTTGACGTTACATCAGTAAGCAATTTTGTCCATTAAAGAACTGTGCATTTGATTAATGGTAAGATATCAAATAAATCTGAATAGATCTTTGTTTTATATATATATATATATATAACATTTTACATTTGGTTAAAGACTTGCAACATATTTATGTTCATATGTTCTAACATGACACACTCCATACTAATATGAATAAAACGTGCGCCAAATATAAGAACCTGAATCATGATATACAGTGCCAACAACCCCATCATTGTTAGAGATGCATACATTACATAACAAACCCACCGCTGACAGAATTACTGGTAATATTAATGTGGTCATAGTATTCCCACCGAGTGAAAGTTTGGAGATAATACGTTTTCTATTTATTATTCTCCAGCCATAGGAGAGCAGGGTCAATGAAATAGACTTTCGCTAACTTCAAAGAGAATTCAATGGGGGAGGTCCACAGTATTGGACTTGAGGAAATGCCACAAAATACTAATAAACATTATTTAAATCTTCTTGTTCTTGAGACTAACTTGTTACAACCAGGTTCAGCACGCTCAGATTTGCTGGATTGAAACTGAGATGTGAAACATGAGTGCGTGGAAACGAGCCAGGATATGCAAAGGGAGAATTACTCTGAGTATTTAACTCCCTCTTGGATTCCGCAGATTTTGTCCCATCGTATTAGACTTTGCACTTCAGACATTTCCAGACTGAAAATACGTACCATAATCATTTGCCTGCATTCTGAAGTGGGAATCTCCAGGTTGGACAGTACCATCTTTGTGGGACTTTGGAAAGTTACCTTGTTTTGTTGTTTTATGATAATAGAATCTAAAGTGCTAGTTTTCACATTTGGTCATCTGTTCAACTTCTATTATTTCAATGCGGAAAATCCATAATCAACCATCAAGTCCTTGGAACAGTTGTGTCTTGGAAGTCATGTTCTTTGTGGTCAATATAACTGATGTATTCATGTAACACTACATTTCTTGTTGTTGATATATTTTATGTGTGTTGGTGTAGTTTAAAGTTCTTGAAGAAGAAACCTATGAGGTTTGAAGGTACACTATAATTTTACTTATGAGGAAGCTTAATGTTTCATCTCCTAAGAGGTATCAAAACCTACAACTAATATACATGTTGAAGGAACTTTAGCTTAATCCATATGAGTACAAGTTTATAGTACACTGGGGGGGTCTATCTATTAATCCCTGAAAAGTAGCGCACAGGTTTGATTTTTTCTCTCACATGTACGCTTAAAAGGAGTAATCCAAGCCTTTTTTTTATGCCATCTTAATTTTTCCCCCCATAGGATTGAAGCAGGGGGTCTCTGGAGCTGATCTCCATTAATCTTATATCTCGAGACCCCCTGCTTTTCGAGATACGTACCTCAGAAGGGGGTGCAAGTATCTCCTGCAAGTTTAAAGCGTTCGCGTCACGTGGGCCAATAGGAAACCGCACTGGATGAGATCACGGCTTCCTATTGGCCCGAAGGGCACGGGAGCTTTGAAATGCCGTCATTATATGAACCCTGGTAGCGGGTCAACGGCACCCCCTTCGGAGCGTCTATATTTCCGGAAGCAGGGGGTCTCCTTGCTTCAAACCAATGGGGGAAAAAATGGAAAATAAAAATCGGCCAACTTGGATTGTCTCTTTCAAATTCATTGCAATAGGTAACATGTAATAATCTTGTTTGTGCGAGTTCCATGTATGTCTGCGTTCCTCTGTGACAAGATGAGGGATTTACTGAGCAAGTGGGAGGAGCTTAGGGCAGTTACATTTGCACCTTCCCGCATGTATTAGAAAATGTGCATCTTAAATGTGGCGTAAGTTGGAGTGCAGCAGAATGTATTGTCAGAGAAATGCACACAATTCCAACACTGTATAATTACTGATAAAACATATGGAACTTTTCACATTAAAAAAAAAAGAGTTTTGCACTGCTTATAGTACTCATTGTACCAGAAAAAATGGAATACTGAAACAATGTAGTCTCTGAAGCTGAACCACGTCAATTTCAGCTCTGCGAAACCCCTGCCTCCCCAGATACTTTTCTCAGAAAGGGGTGCCAGTAGTTGCCCCAGGGTGGGTGGTTAGACCTCCAGGGGTGGTGGTGGGATGGTTAACCCCTTCATTACCTTAGCAGTTAGCCACTAAGGTAATGAAGCTCTGCTTTTATTTTATTTTTATGTTTAGTACAGACAGTAGTATTGAAGTAGGGGGTCTCCGCAGCTGAACCACATTACTTTCAGGTCCGGTCACGTGACCGGGACATTTAAACTTGCAGGACATACAGAGTCCTGTACCTCGGGAAGCAGGGGGTCCCCAGACCTGAAAGTAATGTGATTCAGACCCCCTGCTTCAATCCAACTGTAAGTACTTCAAATAAAAATGTAATTTTACATTTTAAAGAGCTGTGCAGGAAGTGACACAGAGAGGGGCCGCTCTCTGTGCACAGCTCTTACAGACTGGTAGCGACCTGGTAGGATTAACGCAGTGGGAGTCACATTCAGAAGAAGGGACCCACCACTGTGTTGATCCTTATGGGAAATGACCCCTGCTCTAGGCCGTGATGCGCTTGGCCACAATCGTGGCCGCACTTGGGCCGCGGTCCACCCGCTACAAGTGACACGCAGGGGGAAATTGGATCGCGCTACATCTGTGTGTCAGACGTTTTTGTATAGAATTCATTTTGATAGCTACGAGTTAACCACAGGGAACATAATGGCCGTTCTTGCTTTAGGCAACGTCCCGTTATGAGCCCTGATTTACCAGAGCTTGGTGGATCTAGCACTAAGTGCATTTTTATGTTTGTTAAAGCACCAATGCCAGTCAGTCTTTTATTACCTTGATTTGATAGGGGGACCCAGCAGCTAAACCCTCAGGGACCCCCAGCTCTTGAAGTATTTAAAACAGAAGCCCCCCCTCCAAAAAAAAACTAAGATGAAGTAATCACATAAACAAGTTTGAAGGGGCTTCCTGATGAGAGGATCACTCTTATAGAGAAACCAGTACACATTTGTCCCTTATACTTCTGGGGGAACAAAACAAATGTACTTTGTTTACTTATTGGCTACATTTTACTTAACAGTACTAAACTTAGGCATAGGGTTGCCAGCAGGATGGCCACCACTCCGGGTTTGACCCGCAGACTACGGGTTTCGGGCAATTATCTCCGGGCTACGGGTTTATCTGGTAAATATCTTGGGTGGCAGCAGCATCTCCCGGCTTCCTCTGGGATCTCCCCCCTGCAAATCCTATTAACATGGCTGCGTGATGGCAAATGGTGCCGTGTTGCCATGACAACGCGATGCTCCGTGACGTCAAGACATTACACGGCATCACGTTGCCATGGCAATGTGGCGTCACAGGATACCTCGGCACCATAAGCTGTCTTGTTGTCACGGCAACTTGATGCCCTGTGACATCACGTAGCATCCTGTTGTCATGGCATTGCGGCACCATTTGACATTACGCAGCCATATTGACAGGTTTGCAGGGGAGGATGCTGGGAGATGCCAGACGCCAAAAGTAAGAGAAATAGATATTTAAAAAAATTATCTTTGGGTTAACCCTGGTTGGCTTCTCCAAAAATACTGAACACAATGGTGAAAGGTGTATGCGTTCATGACACACACACACCTCTCATTTCTCACCTCTCACCTCTCTCCCCGCTCCATGCTGTTTCCTCCACTCTTTGCCCCCCCCCCCCCCCCAGGTTCCAGACACCTCCTTCTGATTGGCTGCATTACCCAGCAGCAGCCAATAAGGATGGAGGAAGCTGCCCAGCCCCCTAGCAACAGCCCTGCTCTCTCCCTGCTCGGGGAAATTCTGCGGCCCCAAGCCGGTCAGGTCACTATGTCCAGAGAAGTACAGTAATACTGGACATATTCATGTCCAGTATACCCTCAATTTTTTTACTGGTGTGGTTGGTTCCCCCTTGCTGGCCTTAACTGGGATGCGGCTGGCAACGGAGGCTAGGGCAGTGGCAGGTGGGGGAAGGTGCAGGAGCCTGCAGGCAGTCCAGAGAGACGACCGATTCGCTAGAGGTCCGCAGCGACTCCTTTTGCAGGACGCCGAAATCCTAATGCAGCCGCGCATGCGCAGAAGGATCCCTACAGCCGGTGACCATTTAGGAGCTTACACATGCGCAGTGCATTACAGAATAAGGCTCCGCAAAGGACTACAATACCCAGCAGCACCAGGGGCTGGGAGTCACGTGGCACAGCAAGCCAATAGGGCTCCTAGGAGTTCCCTGCACTAGAGAGATACATTTGGCAAGCTTCAGTGGCCATGCGAGTCAGAGCTGCGACACAGAAGCGTGAGGGTGTGCTCAGGGTGTCAGTGGCCCCTGAGCTAGGCCAGCGACCCCCTTATAGGCCCCAGCTGTGCCCCGACTCCCACTAGATTGTGGTTACTACAGGGACAGTCCCTCTAGATAGGGACTGTCCCTATATTACTGCTTCTCCGTGTACATATGTGTGGTGCAATAGTATCACTCAGCGTATAAGGTGCCTGATCAGTAAAACTGTTTGCCCTATACTGCATGTGTATTATTGTATTGGGTCCTGTGAAGGGGGTTATACTATCCGGATCCTTCACAGATGGAGACTCTGTCACCGGAATCAACCAGGTACACCCCAGGCTCCCAGCAGCGGAGGTTCAGGCCTCCAGTGAGCCTACAGGTAAACGGCACCACATTACACGCAGTAGCTACAACATCTTCCAGAGGGTGGGGGAAGCAGCACTACACTGGGCAGAGTGTCCACATACTAGACAGACCGGTTCAATATTGGACACCTGGCAACCCTGCTTACATATGTGAATAGGGACCTGATGAAGCGAGACGAACTCTCGAAACGCGTAGTCCTGTGTCGGCATTGTGTTCTGTTTGGGATCACTGAAGGCCACCGTATCTCCCGAGGAAGAACTCATTTGCAGCCCCTGCAACCGAACGCGGCAGCAAGGGAGTCCCCACATGAGCCATTACGACGGATGCCGGAAGTGCTGTGTTGTGCATGTAAGTTTTTCAAACTTACTTGTTTCAATAAATTATCTTTTATTCACCAAGAGTTTTCGCCCCTGTTTGGAGTACACCGGAGGGAGTGAACTGCTTTTACCAGGAACCTACACATCAGTTTCGGGCACTATCCCTTGGAGTGGATCTCTACAAAAAGATACCTTGACAAGACTGGCTCACACTTGCCCGTGTGAGTAAGAATTGGCATAGCCATTTTTTCAATATCCAATACCCATTCCCTGTGTTATGCTTGTTCCACATAGTGGATTATATATACGAGTTATTCATCTTATTTTCTCTTCTTTTATGCGCTCACCATCTCGTTAAGAAATCTGTGTTTGTGGAGATCCAGGAAGGATCTTTTAAAGGTTGAGCTGCAGTTCTAAAGGGCCAGTATACCATTTTGTTTTGTTTGTTTGTTTGTTTTTAGGCTCTAACGCACATCTGTATAAATATTCATTTGCATCAGTGGGATTATAAGTGTGACAGGGGAGCGCCGTAGATCTTTTACACATTTACATATGTGAATAGGCCTTAAAATGTGCTGAGGCTGATGAAGGTTTAGCAAATTTGGGGCAATGTCTGTAGGTTCACTTATGACATTTATCATACTGTAGTTTTTTTTTTCATAACTTCTTTATAGCTGGTCTCCATTTTCCCTGAAGACCTGATATCTGTTGAAGATAGGAGACCTGTAACCACAACTGCTGATTCAACATTTCGTTCTTTGTAAATATACCTAAAAAACAAATAAAATAGAAACAAATAAAATGTGGGATCACACATGACAGACAGAGACACATGTTGTCATGACCTCAACATATTGTAATCCGATCTACAGTTTTGTTAACCTTTTCTATCCAGTTCAGATGTTTTTATGATTAGTCAGATTGATGATGCATCCTTTAGCAGTGTAGCACTGCATATCATGTACTAGCACCTGTTACAAAAAAAAATGCAAGCACAAGTTGGCATAAATTAAGACTGCTGAGACGAAGCCTTCATGCTTTATACAGTATGTTTGGGTAGTGGTGGAGAACATTAATGTAATAGCCATGTCCTCTCTCCATTGTGTGTTGCGGACCTTTCTTTCTAGTTCACGTACTTCCCGACCTATAATCCTCTTTGATAGAAGTCTCTTGGCTGGTAGAAGCCCGACAATATTTTGGCCTCCACCTGCTACTTAAGGACATTAATTAAAAAACACTCTGCCCTGACATTTCCACAGGAAAGGAATTTGGAGACTCGATTTTCAAGGATCTATGTAGAAAGGGGGATATAAAAAAAGGTTTAATAACCACTCAATACTGGGTCTTAACACTACTAGATGAATCCCCAGAGCGCAAATACCAAGAGCAATGGGCAAGAAACCTGCAGTTATCTCCCGCGCTGACTGGGAAGACATATGTGCTACCACAAAAGAAAATAGTTATAACATTCTATATAGGTGGTTCCTCACACCCAAAAGATTGAAACAGATATTTCCAGAAACCTCGGACCAGTGTTGGAGAGGTTGCGGTCTGATTGGAGATATCGTCCATATATGGTGGTCTGCCCAGTGATCTAAAAATTCTAGGTCATGATTACAAACCTAATAGAGGAGGTGGTAGGAGTCAAAGGTCCCCTAGACCAGGGGTCTCCAAACCTGTCCTCAAGAGCCGCACACAGGCCAGCTTTTATGGATATCCCTGTTTCAGCACAGGTGGCTCAATCAGTGGCTCAATCAGTGGCCCAGTCAAGCACTGAGGCACTGATTGAGCCACCTGTGCTGAAACAGGGTTATCCATAAAAGCTTCTTATTCTTCTAAACCTGTTGAAAACATAAACCGGCACATAGGTAAAGTAATAACACACATACTAGTGGTGACCAGCTGCTCTGTCTCAGCAGCCTGGAAGAAACCCATTCCCCCGCCAAAAAGGGAAGTAGTACGGAGAATTCTTCCATAAGCACACATCTAAAAAATTCCATAAAATGTGGGATGCTAGAAAGGAGTAGTTGAGAGATGAGGAATCAAACGAGATCTGGGATTAGAAGCCCACCGTGGTGGTTCTCTCCTTATACGCCTGTAAGTTTCGGAATATGAGTATAAAATGATTAGCCTAAAGATAGAGCATTTATAATTATAAGCACTATGCCACGTTATCAAAATGTTTGTAAACATCTGTAAATGGTGGTGCCCACCTGTCATGGGAGAGGGGGTTTGGCCCAGGATTAAAGGGGTTACACCCCATTTGGCCACCTCCTGCTCTCACTTGGGAAGCAAGGGGTTAACTGGACTGGGGTCCAGTAATATGTTTTTACCTTGCTTCAGAATCCAACTGTTTATTCCCCTGTATAAATGTATTGTCTCATCCTAGTGTTTGCACCAACACATACACTAGGGTTGATGCGGGAGGGAAGGGGTTAATGTTAATTCAGTGATTATAGCCCTTTGTTCCCTTTTCCCGCCTTTTCAGGCTCCATTTTGCAGCCTTCCATAGGTCGCCATTGAGACTCCATGCATTCTAATGGCAGAAGTAGCGGTTTTGGACCTGTTTTCCAGCGACGACCAGCAGGTGGCGCCCGAGAGGAGGAGCGGCGGTTTCCCATTGTAAGTCAATGGGGCCATTGACTTCAATGAGGATTCCTCAACGCCGCTCTTCAGGAACAGGTTGGCAGCCATCCAAACCGCAGACCGCAAAAGCGGATACAATGTCTTTGAAAAGAGCTTTATTACTTGGTTCAAGTTCAATGACAATTGGCGTGGGAATCTTAGGTTCTAGGGCACCTGGGAATAAAATTCTTGTTGCCCCTAGCCCCTAGGAACCCCCACACGACCCACACCGGGTCCGGGAATGAGGGACCCCCGTAAAAAGTCGAGCGGAGAAAGAGGGTCGCGCCATTGACTTTAATGGCGGAGCGGATGCCCCATTGAATCCAATGGCGGCGTGCGCCCATGCATTGTCTATGGCGCCGCCGGCCATTGATTCCAATGGGGAAAAACCGCGTGGCGGTAAAATGGCTAAGTGCGAAATGGTAAAAAATGTAAGTCCATATCTCTGGTTCTGGAAGGATCAGAGGGCTGGGATTTGGGTGGCATGTAGCCAAGGTTCCGGCATTAATGCATGGCCATTCCCAGCCCTCTCCGAACAACCAGACGGAGTATGGACGAATGTAAAGATGTGTGGTTTTTCCCATAGACTTCAATGGCGGCGGTTTCCCCATTGAGAGTCTATGGCGGGGAACCCCATTGACTGCAACGGCAGAATTGCTCCATTAAAGCCTATGGCGGCAGTGCCCGTTGTTTTCAATGGGGACCGAGTGAAAAGCAGAGATTCATTTTTAAAGGGAAGAATCCTGTATTTTAAAAATGTTTTAACCTGCATTTATGTATCTCCGGTTCTGAGGGTCGCAAAGAGCGGAAACTTGGCCACTGTGTAGAGTCACTGTTGACATAAAAAACTGGCAGGTTTCGACCCACTGGGCCAAACAGAACGGAACCTATTAATATGTGAAGATATTAAACTATGAATGGTATTTTGGGTCTGATAGGAAAACGCAGAGCCGATCTGCTATGCAAATAGGTCAGGGGGGCAGCCAGATGGTTTAGCATAAGCCCTCTGATCAAAGGTTAACCGCCCTGATTGTTTACACTAGGGCCAAGAACAAAGGGGCTGAGTGGTTTGTAAGTGTCATAGTTCACACTTGCATGGGAGGAAGAATCTACTTCAAACGACTCCACTAGCCAGCTAGGCGCCTTAAGGTTAAAGGTATAGGGCTGGAAATTGTATTTAAACAGGGCTCAGTCTAGGCCCATTGTTTTTTTGTGATTTCCAAGATTGCTGAATGAACTGCTAGTCAAGATTGCTGATTATTTCATCATTCCAAATTTAAGTAAGTGTCTATATTTTGCCTGTTATTTGTATATCTTGTGTGTTCACCTTTTTCAAGGAATAAATTATATTTTATCATATCTAGTCGTGTTCAGTTCAACCCAGGGATTTTGCTGTATATTATATCTTGTCATAAGTTACCGTGACACCCCCCTCCCCCCCATCGTCACCTTTTCCTTCAGTGCCCCCTTTTCCCATGCCCTTTGAAGATTTGAATGAAAAATAAAGTGGTTAAAAAATAAAAGCACGTTACCATTAGCCGCGTTCTCTGACTCTCTCGCCCTCTCACTGCCTTTTCCTCTCACGTTGCCCTCTATTCTATGTGGCGAGAAGTAGAGTGAGGCCCATAATATAGTGGGCACGCTTGCTCCGCCGTGCACGCTTGCGGCACTTATAGTTGGCTGTGGATAGCCAGCCGTTCTATACTAGGGCCGCGCGTGCGCACGGCAGTGAGCATGGAGCCGGCTGATCGGGGGAAGACAGTGAAAAGTATCTATTTGCGCCACTACCGCTGAGACTGTAATGTTTGTATGTGTATGTATGTATGTGTATGTGTATGTGTGTGTATATATATTTATCAAAGTTGCACAATGTTAATAAATATGTCATATTCTCTAGTCTGCTGTTACCATGCTTGGCCACCGGGACTGCTGCCACTCTCAATGTCTTGTTCTAGCCTGCAGTACCTATACTTGTCCACCGGGATTGCTGCTGCTAAACTAAGGAACATTCCAGAACCACCTGATACCTGACACCTCTGCACCTGTGCTCCGCTTCTCAGCCTGCCTATATAAACCTCCCTTTCCTGTTCCTCCTTGCCTGTTTATACTGGTTCCTTAGCTTCTGCAAGGTTCCTGTGTTTACTGCTGTGCTAGCTATTGCTATCCTCCTGTTCCAGTTTCCTCGTTGCCGACCTCTGCTTGTTTCCTGACTTCGCTACCTGCCGCCTGCCTCGGACCCCTGCTTGTTTCCTGACTTCGCTACCTGCCGCCTGCCTCGGACCCCTGCTTGTTTCCTGACTTCGCTCCCTGCTGTTCCTGCCACTGGGATCCACTTCAGCCGAAGTCCAATCCTTGACAAAATAATTTATTCTCACATGTCTTTTTTTAATTTTTAAAATATTATTTAATATACACACACACACACAGCTTCCCCAGTGACACACAAACACACAGACCACTTCAAAGTGACACACACAGTTACCCAGTGACACACACACACAGACACACACTGACAGCTTCCAAGTGACACACACACACAGTGACTGCTTCCCAGTGACAAACACACACAGAGAGACAGCTACCCAGCGACACACACACACAGTACCCTTCCAAGCCTGTCGCTCACAGCAGCACGGACCGTACACACAAAAAGTGTGCATCACGTGCACGAACATTCGCACAGGCGCACGCGCGCCCACTATATTACGAGCCTGAAGCATGCTATGCCATTGCCCCCACTTAACATGTTGATTAGGGGGACAGACTTATTTATCAGGTCTCTGGAGGGGGCTCAGAACTGTTTTTGGAAACACACTGAGGGGTTATTTATCCAAGTCTCCTAGCTGCAAAACTGATACACATGGCCAAACAATTTTTATAATTGAAAACATCATTCCAAAATTATTCTTTAATGATAACTTCACTAAAAAGTTAACCATTAATATTTTACTCAAACAACAATGTTGTTTCCAATGTGTGCAGAACGTTAGCCAATCTTTTTGGATGAAACGGCACTAGATTAAATAAATCAATAAATACACATATTGTTGATTTAGTAATTAGAAAACACACAAAAACACCTTGCTCGCCAAATAGAAAAGATGTTTGTTAATGGTACATAGGGAAGGTAGTAGGCAAAACACAGATAAGTGACCAAAGAGGGTCACTAGAAGTCCCTATAAATTGCACTCATTAAATATAATCTAATATACATAAAGTACCAGTTTAATAACTAGTACCACTATTACCCCTACCCACCAGAAACCCCAATATTTCTTTTTTAGGAAATCCTGGCCCAAACCCAGGGCCAGAAAGACAAGGAGAGGGGCAGGTGGATTATCTAAGGGACCGGGCAGTCTGGGTCTACAAGGAACCCAATGCGAGACCATTCAGGAGGGGTCGGGGTCAGGTCGGGTTCGACGCAGATAATTAACCTCTCAACGAAAATACTTAGTGTGTCCCACCTATCAGTGTTATCTAAAGGTTTAACTTTTTGTCCAACTAATAATATGAATTTATTCGAGACCATCAAGGATCTAAACCTTTTCTCGCGGAAATTATCTCTGCATAAATTTTTCAGGAGGAGGCAGCTCGTCTCGGGGTGGAAAACCTTACGTCTCATGCTAGTATGTATTTGGATTCCTTCCTTCGCCCTTTTGTGGGCACTCTACCATCTTATTTGAAGGATACAAAGGCAGCTCTAGCACGATTGGAGGGAATAACCCTTGAGCCTAATACCCTCTTAGTAGGGATTGATGTGGAGAGCCTCTATACCAGTATTCCTCATGAGTGTGGTACAGGGGCGGTTGCCCATTTTCTTCAAGCAAGGAATATCCATGCAAAGAACCATAAGGACTTTGTTCTGCGGTTACTAAGATTTGTTCTTACAAAAAACTTTTTTTTGTTTGACAAAGTAATATACCATCAGGTCCAGGGCACAGCCATGGGCACCACGTGCGCTCCCACCTACGCCAATTTATATCTAGGCTGGTGGGAGGAAGCCGTGGTGTTCATGGATACTAACGTCAAATACACTGATCATATTGATCTTTGGATTAGATTTATTGATGACGTGCTGATGCTCTGGACAGGCACGAGGAGTTATTACGAAGCTTCATTGATACCCTAAATACCAACTTGTTTAACCTCACACTTACTTTTGAGGTTCAAAAGTCAAAAATCAACTTCCTCGATATTACAATTCATAGGCAAACTGATGGTAAACCTACAGCAGACAGCCACCATCCATCCCACATGATTAACAGCATTGCCACGGGGCAATTCTTGCGTCTGAGACGTAATTGCTCGGAACTCAGTGAGTTTAAAATACAAGCTAAGGATATGATGAATAGATTCATCGAAAGGGGTTACCGAAAGAAAATTTTGAAACGGGCCTTCCATCGAGCCCTGAATACCCCAAGACCATCACTTCTCACTGACAAAATCATAACCGACAAAGCAGACTCAGACACTATACGCTTCATAGGCACATACAGTAGTCAATGGGCTTCATTGAGCCATATTTTTGATAAACATTGGCATTTGTTGCTAGAAGACCATGATTTATCTCAGATATTAAAATCTACACCTACGATGGTATGTCGCCGGGCTAGAAGCATCAAAGACAGGGTGGTCCATAGCCATTACCAGACTCAAACAGCGAGGACATGGCTGGGACCTAAGCCTCGTGGGACCTATACATGTGGTCGCTGTAAAGCATGTGCTTTTATTAAAGTAGAAAAGGAATTTAAGGATTCAGAAGATAAGATCACTTACACAACTAATTCCTTCATAAATTGTCTTACGACTGGGGTGGTGTACCTTATAATATGTAAATGTGGGCTTCAGTACGTAGGCGAGACACATAGAGCCTTTAAAATACTCATACTTGAGCATTTGGGCTCAATTCGTAACCTACAGGATACTCCTGTGGCGAGACACGTTAACAACATGCATAAAGGGGACATAACTACCCTACGGTTTATGGGTATTGCACATGTCCCTTTGGGGCCCACGAAAGGGCAGTTGGGACCGGAAGTTATTGCAATGTGAGGGCAAATGGTTTCATACATTAAATACGTTATCTCCTCATGGACTTAATGAGGGTTTTATGTTTTCATAATTTCTTTGAATTTATTTTTCTGATGATATTTGGGACTAGTGGGATTCTGGTATACAGCTTGACTTTAAAATCTAGAAGAGTTCGTTTTGACTTATTATAGGTGGATCCGAGAGTGTTGTACATTCCTACACCATTATACCCATCCTACTGACCCTTTTGGAATAGCTCATTTATTCATTTTCTATTATTATTTTACTATATTTATATATATATGCTTTTTGTTTTATTCTTTGTATTTTATTTATTATATATTTATATATGTGTGAATCCAAGTGCTACTCACATTAGCTATTCATTGCTATACTCAGGGTTTATTATGCACTTTTTGGCTTGTCTCCATACACTGAGCATTTCTGGCCAGCTTTACCTCATCCATGTTGGTTAGTGTTTTGGTGCTGTTCACTATTGCTACATAATAGCAACATGTTACGCTTTGTATATTCATGTATTGGAGAGTATACTCCTCCCCTTTACAAATTACAGCGCAACCAATGGTCGCTGCGGGACCAATGGGCTTAGCCCTTAGGGTATTTAATCACCACACTCCCACTAGGCATTACACCCCATCTTGCCATTTTACAAACATACCATTAACATTTTTGTATTAAACTATACATTTCAATATACAGCAAGTGGTCATTAACCCCTTGATTGCTAGCGAAGCTATCTAGGGCCTCTTAAGGAGAGTTTAGCTAGACTCTTGGGCACTGAAGAGATTAATGGAGGGTGTGGGGGGTAAACCAATTACCTTATCAATGTTGAGGTCATCCAAAGTCTTCATAGTGAATGCCCCCTGTAACTAATCCAATTTGGTAATCCAATGGGCTCATACCCCTCTTCTTCCACTTCTCTTTCACATGGACATGATGTTGGCTGGCTGGGCAGGGGGGGTGGAATTGAGGATAGGAGGCAGTATTTATTATTATATATTTATACAATATTTTACCAGGAAGTAATACATTGAGAGTTACCTCGTTTTCGAGTATGTCCTGGGCACAGAGTTAAGACAAATAATACATGTTTACAAATACAGTTACAAAAATTAGCAGGGTATATATTATATACAAGACATTGCATGCACAGTTAAAGATAATATATATTATGGGCGTATGAAACAGTTACAGACCAGATTAAAATGTGTGATAGGATAGTGGCCCAGCATAAAAAATTGTTCTCATATATTGAAGAGAAAAAAAAAAGGTTGGCCACCCCTGTGTTAGTCTATCAAGGTTTTCGCTCTATGGGGGTTATGTACTAAGCAGTGATACGTGGGTTTTCTGGGTGCTATGCACAAAGCAGTGATAAGTGCTTTTAAGTGAGATAACTGCCTTTATAGCGTGATACTGTCTGCTGTGAGATTCACAAAGCAGTGATAACAGTGCAGTATCGTGCTATAATGGCTACTTAAAAGCACTTATCACTGCTTTGTGAATCTCATAGCAGACAGTATCGCGCTATAAAGGCATTTATCTCACTTAAAAGACTTATCACTGCTTTGTGAATCTCACAGCAGGCAGTATCACGCTATAATAGCTTTTTATCTCACTTAAAAGCACTTATCACTGCTTAGTGCATGACCCCCTATGTTTTGCCTTTTATGTGTCAGCACGCGATTTGGTGAGTGTCAATTGGAGGAGTTACATGAGGCATAGACTATAATGAGATCTCTCAAACTCTGTGTCTCTATGCTTTACTTTTTTATCATGTACTTCAGTAAAAAAAATCTGGAAATTTTGAAGTGGCGTAAACTTTTCAAGCGAATAATTAGTGTCACATGTAGGAAACACTTTCTTATATTTGATGCAAGCGCAAGAAAATTTGTTTATTTATGAAAATGTTTTACCAGGAAGTAATACATTGAGTCACCTCTCGTTTTCAAGAATATCCTGGGCACAGAGTTATAACAATACATGGTTATATTAAAAGAACAGAGGTTATACAGTCAATTCCCAGACATCTCATGGACAGATAGAACTGCTAAATTGAGTACAGGGGATAAAAGGGTGGTGAGTTTCAGATTGAAATAGAGAAGCTTTAACATCAGCAAACGGCTCACACCCTTTAGCTGCCCTTCGCCTGTGCCAAAGGTAGATGTACACTAAAGGGGTTCAGATTGAATGCAGCTGTGAATGAAGCAATGCATCAAAACAAACTCTTATTTACACCATCTTTACGTTGATGCATTTAGGGTTGCCAGGTGGTTTCTCCAAAAATACTGGAAACAATGGTTAAAGTGTGAAGCACTCAACACTCACACCTCTCCGCTCCATGCGATATGCTCCTCTCCTTGGCCCCACCCCCAGGTCTCCTGACACCTCCTCCTGATTAATTAACCAGCAGCAGCAAATCAGCATGGAGGAAGCTGCCCAGCCCCCTAGCAGCAGCCTTGCTCTCTCCCTGCCCAGGGAAATCCCGTGGCCCCCCCAAGCCGGTCAGCTCACTGTGCATAGAGGTAATACCGAACACATACATGTCCAGTATTACCTCTCATTTTTTACTGGGCAGGGTGTCCAAATACAGGACAGTCCGGTTCAATACTGGACACCTGACAACCCTAGATGCATCACCTCCCATATCTGTTGCAAAGTGGAACTGGAGCTTTCAACCCACATTTTTAAATGCTTACAACTTTTGAATGTTTAATGTCCTCCCAAAGAATAAAAACGGTTAAACATGTTTACTATAAATTTCCAAATACTGTAATTAGATCTTGATCTCACTCACTTGTGCCCCACTCTCCCATCATTCACTCTCCCACTCCCCCTCTCTCTTCCCATATAATGTACTGGTCTTTTTTTAACCTTGGTATAATGGAGTAAGAGCTGAAGGAAGACTGGATAAGATCATTATCACACAAGTAAATGTGCAATCACTTGTGGCCAGCCAAAAAAACAAAATTTTGTATACAAATTTGGACTCTAATTGACTTCATTAAACTAATTTAACCACGCCAAAAACAATTATTTGACTTCTTTTGTTTCTCTGATAATTCCCAATTGCATTTCTTAGGGACCTTTACCCTCACCCACAGACGGCCCTTATCGAGGAACTAATAAATATAATGAGGGTGGGAAGAGAGGGACTCTGTCTTTACAAACCCTTTGTGGATACACAGTGATATCAGACAAAAGGGAGCAACCAGAGGAAATCAAACGGCTCCCAAGGCTAACTTTAAATAATAATTTAGAAATACTTATAGGTGTCAGATTTTAATTAATAAAGAATAAAAAAATGACCCAGATGAGACACCTTTAAACATGTCACTGGGATTCACTTTGGTCCTAGGAGGGATTGCGCCATTAAACATGTCCCTGCCGTTGGTAAGCTGTGGTCCTACAAGGGATTGCCTATCCTTGGCAGGTACATGAATTCTAGCATATGGGGAGGTACAGCCAGCTTTCCAATCTTGGATGCCTTTTTGAACCTTGCACCCTTTTAGTGCCTAGAAGAGAGGTCCATTTTTAAGAAGACATGAGAAATACTGATTGATGTATTTATTTCCAATTTGTATCCCAATTGACACACAACATATACTGTATATATAATGGGAACAGTACAGCATGGGCACCTGTCTCCATTTACATATAGAGCCATATTCACTAAGCAGTCTTCCATCCCGAGGTGCCTTGTGGTTCTGAAAGACATCTTAAAGCCCATCTAAGCCAGGTCTTCCAGCACCGAATGGTGTCTTATAGAAGAAGACTGCTTAATAAATATGGGTGAGAATTTCTCCTCTATCCTTTACATTGCTGGCTTGCATATTTCCTTTGTCTTGATCCACAGCATCCAAAACAGAAATCGAAATCATTAGAGCATACAGTATGTATCAATGCAAAAATAGTGCAATTTTGAGGCTAAATCAATCCTATTGATTTCAATAGGATTATTTTCTGACACATCTGGGGCCGTTTTTTTACCCAGAATTGCACCACTTTTGCCTTAATACTAAAGCCGGTCCCTGCAGTAAGGCAGGGAACTCATAGTATGCGGGTGCCCCTCCCCCTTTCCTTCCTTCATAGGGCTGTGCACAGCCTTCGATCGCTCCCCTCCCAGGCAGCTTAGCAAATAAGCCCTGGGGAGGGGAGGGGACGGGACTTAATAGAAGGCTCAAGAGTAGGGGATTTGAATTGTGCATTGCACGCGTCGGGGGCCATTTTAAACGTCCTTTCAGAAGTTGAAGATGTCCACCCTCCCTGTTTGTTTACAGGAAATGTTTAAGTAACAACTTGGTGCCTGCCAGGCCTGGAGAGCCCAGGAGGTATATGGATACCAGGTATAATGGCGACCTCATTGGGCTGGTGGAACAATTACACTAGTCCTTTTAAGGACAGCAGCAGGAGTCACGAGCTACGGCGATATCGTTGGACTCTGTACTACGATCGGGCTGCCTGGCAGGGGTAAGGAAGAGTTTTGGTATACAAACTCTGGTTTAAAATTAAATAAAACTGCGGCCTTGTTTGTCCTCAAATACTGTGTTTGTCGTTCTTTGGTGTGGGGGAAGTGGGCACAGCTCGCCATGCCCATTTCTATCAAGGCAAACGTTCCGCAATGTTGGGGCATAAATAGCTGAAAAAGAGAACCAGATTTATCAAAGCTTGTAATAGGACGTTTTCAACATAGACCGAGTAGTATTTTCTATTCCGTTTTGCAGTGGTGAGATTTTGATACATTGGGACAGATGCATAAAGGGCCAGTCCAGGATATCGCACCCGCTCTGGCGTTAACTCCCATTCAAGTCAACAAGAGTTAAAGCCGGAATAGGTGCGATAACCCGTGCTGGCATTTGATGCATTTGCCTCATAGCCTCTATGATCCACAACGACTTTTGGAATGGACCACGTGATGATATTCGGGAGATCATCCGCTCAGGGGGATGGGAGCTCCAATGGTTTCCTTCTCCGGCTGCCTGTCTGCCCCCCACAAGCCAGGAGATTTACCTCTCGCCGCTTTCTTCCGTATCCAAAGCCCAGGCAGCCATCTCTCTCATCAGCTGCAGGGCCCACACATGTCATCCCCCAGCTGGGGCACCCAGCCGGCGCTGCAAGTTGGGCCCAACTTCTGTATCTGCCCACAGGGCCCTAGCTTCCCTCTGTTGCGGGACCGGATGCCTCTCCCTACCCCCCACTGTAAAATTCTTAGGGGGGAGGAAATTGAGTGAGAGGAAGAGGGGAATTGAGTGAGAGGGTGTGGGGGGAGTTCAGTGAGAGAGGAGGTGAATTGATTGAGAGAGGAGGAGGAGGGGAATTGAGTGAGAGGGGATGTGGGGGAATTGAGTGAGAGAGGAGGAGGGGAATTGAGTGAGAGAGGGACTGAGGGGAATTGAGTGAGAGAGGTGTTGGCGGGAACTAAGTGAGGGAGAATATGGGGGGGCAGTAGGACAGTGGCCTGCCAACAAATGTGCTCCCATTTATTGGCACGCCTAAGAAAAGGTTATCCACCCATGCACTACGGGATCTATTGATCAAAGTCCCTCTCCTGCAAAATTAGGGCAAACGTGGTGCAACGTTACGTCACCGCGACTCCGTGCAGACGCTGGTTGATGACATCACACCCGATAGCACGAAGGACGACTCGGGTATGTATAAAGAGGCAGTATATGTAGTATCTTGTCACCTTGATAAAGTGCTGTTGCACGAAACACGTAGGTGCGTTCATGTGGTCCTTTTATTGTCTTTTTAGCCTGCAATAAACCGGCTGTGCTCTTCATCATCTGCTGCTATCCACTGGAATCTATTACTGGATGTACTGCACGCCCCTGATGTCTGGAGTGTTCTTAGAAGTACACAGGTAAAGGGCCGCAGTGCCCTGTCATATATATGTGTATATTCCTGTGCAACTTTATTATTTGATTCACTTATATTGGCTGGGTGTTCATTAATGTGTCATATCTGTGGTTGTCAAGTGGACACCACTAGACACATATCCCTCCCTATTGTGAGTTCATTTATTTCTCCTGGACACTCCATTGTCATCTGGATTATTATGCTTAATATATGTGTAGCCCCGGTCTCTTTTCAGCCTCAGAGACCCCCTTGTGCTCATGCCGAGCGGTCGCGGGTGCCGCCGGAGGCAGCGACGGACCCGCCGGCACGCAGAAAAGGTGGGGGCCGGAGCAGAGAGCGCTCCGAGTCCTGGGAGTCTCGGCGGCACACCCAGCTAGCGGGGGCCGCCATTACGGATGCACTGCGCATGCGCAGTGATCGCGCTTGCGCAGATAAGGCTAGGGAGTTGCGGCGGCCATTAGGGAGTCGCGCATGCGCAGTACAAGCGCGCACGCGGCCCCAATGCAACAACAGCCTCCACGGGACTACAGTTCCCATGAGGCATAGGGAGGGATACCCCAGGTGCCCCAGAGTGGCCAATGAGAGGCCAGGATTCC
Source organism: Ascaphus truei (assembly GCF_040206685.1). Lineage (NCBI taxonomy): Eukaryota > Metazoa > Chordata > Amphibia > Anura > Ascaphidae > Ascaphus > Ascaphus truei. The sequence goes on from NC_134490.1 coordinate 25,959,495, forward strand.
CTAGAGCAGGGAAAGAGATACTTTTCGCGGGCTTGCGAATGGCAGTTGGAGCTGGGAGCAGGAAGGGTGTAGGGAGCAAGTGGCTCCTACACCAGGTCAGGTTATCCCCAGGTCCCAGGTAGGCCCCACTCCCCACTAGGTTAGTGGGTAGATTCTGAGGGAAGGCCCCTACGGTAGGGACCCTGCCCTTAGGTGTGTGTGTAGTCTTGTCAGTGACACAGCTGCAGTGCTGTGTGCGCTGACAAGAAGACACAGTGTTGAGTGCAGTGCAGCTGCAGCAGTTATTAGGTTGAGCTAGTGAGAGGGGATCCGGGAGGTGAAGGAAGAGGTAGTGTGGGTGCAGGGGGTCAGTGACCTGCCTGCATAGGACAGCTTTTCCCCGCAGGCTCCTATGAGAATCCCTGAGTCACAGTAGGTTGCTGTGCTGCAGGGAAGCCCTATAGTGATAGGAACGTCATTCCCTTACTGAGTACCGGTTAGGGAGACAAAGCACAGAGTTGCGGCGGTTACAGTCATCTGGGACCAGAGGGCTGGACACCGTGACATCTGGAAGCCATGTGTTGGATCAACTGATCCTTTTTGATGCTGTTGCCGGTCACCGCCGTGACCGGAAGGTATTATTTACATCAAGTGCACCAACACCGGTCAACAGGCGCTGATCCCGCCTTAGGTATAACTCTTTGGGGGACACTGGTGAAGTGGCCAAAGGACTGAGCCATTACAAATATAGTACCATACATGGACACGGTGTGTGTGGGGCACACGGTGAGGGGACGGAGACGTTATTCCTCATGAGAGTGGCCGAGCCACTAGTGTTATGAGCGTTATAGTATATGTGATATGTGTTATTGCCACGGTTCATTATAAAGAGGTTATTATTGCGTTACAGTAAAAACCAGTTACAATCATATGTGTGTTGTTATGTTTCTTGCCCAGGGGAATCTCACATAACGGGGATCCTGGTTAAGTGGAGGCGCTGCGCTAATAAGTGGTACCCCAGGCTCCCAGCTAGCGGAGGCTCAGATCTCCTGGAGCCACAGGTTGTGTGCAGTACCCGTAGTCTCTTTGGGAGCATCAGAAAAAGGGCTACATATGCTACAGATGGAACTCTTTCTAATTTTGGAGCATCACATTTTACCTCACTTCGCAAACGTGGTGCAAAAATACCGCATTCTATTTTCTATCAAAGAAAAATATTGATAAGGATTAAAGGGATTATTTCTTTAATAAATCAGGTGCATTTTCAGCTGGGAAGCGTTGATAAATGATCCTCTGTAGGTTTGTTTAAACCTTATTAGAAGATCCTCACAGACTAAGTAAACAGCAGCTACAAGTGCTGCACACACTTCAGTTCTTGGCCAGGCATTATGTTTTCTTTTTCCATTGCAGGATGATGAAGGTGCCTATAATTAGCATGGTAAAAAGTAAAAAAGAAACCAGCCCTTACTTTCCAGACAGAGGAACGCACGAGACCAAACGCCATGTAACAGGAGCAAGTGCAGATGCTGAATGTGCACCCAAACACTGCATGGTAAGATACCTTCTTTGTCTTCCTATTCACAGTGGTTTACATTAGAAAAAGGGTATTTTTTATTAAAGTTTACCGGCTGCAAAGCGGAGGGGAAAAAAGCTGCATCAGATTTAATAAGAAACGTCATGTTGCTTTCAATAGGCTTTTGTTTTCTTTAACTACGGCACGGTTTTGGCCCCATTTTTGGTCCAATCTTGCAGACACTTTCTGAAACAGACCCCAAAGTCTCTGGCCGGCAAAACGTGACACGAGTTTGCCATCTGCAACCTTTGGGGCGAAATTCCCTAAACTTAACAGTTTCTTCATCCTTTAAGAATGATTCTTTTTTTAATTGGCAGATTACTGCGGCTGTTTGAATAAGTGATTATTCACATTAAAAAAAAACACTTTGATACATAACTCCCAAAGTGTCCAGGTTGTAAAAACAAGGCAAATCTTAAGCAACAAATACCTTTAAAAGCAATTTTATGTCTGGTGCGATGTTTTATTTGTTATAGTTTCTCCCTGATTTTGCAGTTGAGCAGTTTGCTGTAATCTATCCAGTTCTCCTGGCCACCAAACTCAGGCACAAAGTGGTGCATATACAGTACCAGATTAAAATATGTATGTATTCTGTGATAAAACAGGTCCTTTTTTCTGCAGTTTTGTTTGTAGGAGACTTTGATACTTTGGTAAATAACCCCCAACGACACATAGTGAAGGGGAGATGTACAGTATCAACGTACAGAATGTGCATATAGAATGCGTTGACGTATTACTCAATTTACTACTTGCAATGGTGTCAAATGTAGGAATGTGTTTCCTTTCCTACATTTGACACACATTTGTGGACAGAAAAGTTTACATCTCCCTTATACCTGGCAGATTATTGGTACGCAAATATAATATATATATATATATTTTAAAAAAAGGATGTGTGGCGACAGAGTTTGATATATCTCTCACTCCCCAAACTCATACACGGCTCATAACATGGAGGAAAGACCTTGATACATTGATGCAAGAAAGACACAAGATTGAAATGTTGCAATTTGCACCAATTCTTGCTGCAAATTTGCCTGATACATCACCCCATGCACCCACAGTTCAATATTTCCTGGTTTTTGCCTATTAGTTTTTCAATAAAATTTCTTTGAATAATAGCTAGCAGTATTTCTTTTCACAGTCTGGGAAAGGGTGAATTTCCTGGTAAATGTACTTCATATGACCAACATGTATCAAGTTTAAAGGCTAAAGGCCCTTTTGTGTGAGTTAAATCTTCTTTTTGACATTAGCCTGCAAATGGCTCCATGATCTTAAATGGTTTATTTCCATAAATGGAGTAACACTAAAGCAAAGCACAGTTTCCATTTTTAAATCTATGGTTAAATATTGCTTCCTGCAAAATACAGAAGGGTCTGTGGCAGTGTGTTTCAACAGGAGTTCCTAGAATACCTGGGGTTCCCTGGGCTTCCCTAGAGGGTTCCCTGCAATTTTCAGGTCATTTGAATACTGTACCAAATACAGAAGAATTTACAATGCATTTGATCTCAGAGGCGCTATTAGAGAGGGTTGGGGTTCCTTACAATACATCTGATATCAGACGCGCTACTAGAGAGGGTTGGAGTTCCTTACAATGCATCTGATCTCAGGCGCGCTATTAGAGGGTTGGGGTTCCTTAAAATACATCTTATATCAGACACTATTAGAGAGGTTTGGAGTTCCTAACAATGCATCTGATCCTGGACACACGACTAGAGAGCATTGGGGTTCCACAGAATTTAAGAGAATTGTGGGTTCCTTAACCAAAAAAAGGTCGGAAACCACTGGTCTATGGGCACTCGTGTATATATATTAAAACTGGTGCAAAATCTAAAACTCCAGTAAATTGTTTGTCATTTTTCTATTTCTCAAATTTTTTATACCAAACATTGTGCCCCTTGGCACTAGAAGTTTTTAAACTACATGTATCTCCCCCCCCCCCCCCCCCCCATCCCAACAATATAAATATGGGGCACGTATTTTTGCAGCAGTTTAGTTTGCTTTTCCTTACCAGATATATTTGGTGGTGAACTTCTGGTAAACTTCTCCAATTGTTTATCTCACAGTCAGGATGGCATAGCAAGTCTTTCTAAAATCAGGGAAACCAGGAAAAAATGGGGCAGCACCTTTACAGTATCTCTACTGTTTGTACATGTCCCCTATGTATCAAGGTAAACATAGTGCAATTTACAAGCAAAACATACACTATGCCATGAAAGCAATCAGATATTATACTTTGATTCAGAATTGCTCCACTTTGCCTTGATACACAGACCCCAAGATAACCAGTACTCCAGTTTATATTATTATGTGAAAGGAATTATTCTAGTCTCATGTAAGCTTCTTAGACACAAATTTGTGACATGGTCAGAACACATCCTTTTGATATAGTCAAGAAATGACGGTAACTTGTTAAGTTTAGACACCAATTGTCTTTTTGGTGCTTTCTTTATAAAATATTTGATTTTTAAAAGGGATTATTGTCTTTGTTAATTTATAGTCATTTTTTTTTTAATTACGAGGCTCCTGATTTATTCCATGAATGTTTTTATCCAACGCACAGACATCTTGATAAAGTTCAGTGCTTAAGACCAAAAACTTTTATTTATGGAACTATTTTTTCCCTGCAACGTTTCGATAATAATAATATGTTCTTGTGTAGCGCTGCTAGTTTTTATGTTGCACTTTACAGAGACATTTTGCAGGCACAGGTCCCTGCCCCGTGGAGCTTACAATCTATTTTTTTGGTGCCTGAGGCACAGGGAGATAAAGTGACTTGCCCAAGGTCACAAGAGCCAACACCGGGAATTGAACCAGGTTGTATCTGTTTCAAACTCAGTGCCAGTCAGTGTCTTTACTCACTGAGCCGCTCCTTCTCCACAACGACCCAAAGCGAGACCTCCATCAAACTCATGTTTAACTTCAGAAGTTTAGACTGAAACATGGATGAGAAGAATTAATTTATTCCATCAAAGTGTTGACCCTAAGGCCCGGGCCATAGAGGGGTGGGGAGAGCGGAGGCACGCTAACACGCCTGCTTCAGTCAGCGTGATTGCACGGACTTGCAGGCGAGCCAGCGGGCGCGAAGGGAGCCGGGGGGAGGTGGTTGGAGGCGGGGCAGTGACGTCGTTGGGCCAATCGCCCGTGACGCACTGACATCAATGTCACGGCGCCGACATCACGGCGCGTTGACGCTGCTGTGCTGTGATTGGAGGTTTTCAGCCGACAGCGCGCTGAAAAACAGCTTGGCGCTCAGCTGAAACCTCCAACTCGTCAGCACGCCTGCGGACGCTCGCGTGAGCCCCCTCTCAAGGCATCCTCATTGAGGATGCAGGGGCTCAGCGCGGAGCGTCCGCATGCCTCAGCACGGCCTGTCCGTCTATGGACTCGGCCTAAGGGCAAAGCTTTTATTAAGACTTTAAAGTAGCTGTCTGATTTTTTTTTTTTAAATCCCATCCCTTTTACCAGGATAGGAAGCACTGTGTCTCACAAGTAGAGATTGGTAAACTTTTCGCCAAAATTTTTTATCCGCTGCAAAAATGGCAAATGCAACTTTTCGTGAATTTGTCTGAGTTCGAAAAAAAAGTCACCTCTATCTATTATTGTTTTTCTAAAATAAAAGTTAAATGAACTTTAATTTTTTTTTTATAAAATAACCTGGCAGCAAAAAAAAAAAAAACGACGAAATACAGTAGACTTAAGTGTAATTGCTGCTTTCACATGGTTTTGAATAACAAAAGGTTTCATGAGTTTGCGCAGAAATAGAAACATTTGCAGGCCGAACGTTGACACATTCGCCCATCACTGTCCAGGAGCTGAAACGCGCAATATTCACCTCCAGGGACCCCCTGGAATAAGGGATACTTACCGGTAAAATAATTGTATTGCAGTTTAATCTACCACATTACGTGGGCCAATAGGAAACCGTAATGTTATTCATTGCAGCTTCCTATGGACTCGCCTGGTGCTGGGGATATACACCGCTATTTTGTACCGCTGCTAATTCTTCCGATGGATATCTCAGGAACCAGATATCTCCAGAGCTGAAATGTATGTGGTTCAGCTCTGAGGACCTCTTGCTCCCTATCCCGGTACAAAAAAGGGCATGAGGTAATGCTGTTTTAAAAATGATCTGTACTTTAGAAGGAAACACCAATTACATGTGTAACGGTGTTTCCCCCACCCGGTGGGACATTTCTCCATTACTACAGTGTATGGTACATATACCTGCTGGCAACAGGAGGGCTGAGTCGTCCGCCGATGCTCAAACACTGAGCCAACTGTGCTGAAGCTAATATATCCTGAGAACCTGACCGGTTCAGGGGTCTTGAGGACTAGAGTTGAGCTCCCGTGATTTAGACATAATAGAACAAATCAAGCCATGCAATTATATAACGGGGAGTGCCTGCTGTCTCCCTACCTCCATCTTTTACACTTGTTGCTATTTCTGTCTGACCATTGATATTAATGGGCTGTTTCTCAAAGTCTCCTGACTGTAAAATAGTTGCAGAAAACAACACCAGATTTACTAAAGCAAATTAATGACCTGGCAAACAAATTAATATTGTGTGTTTAAAGCTGCAGTTCAAGCAATATCCTGCAGATGTGTGGTTTTTTTTTTTTTTGGTTTTTAATAAATCAGTTCTGTACTATGAGAAAATACTTGTAGCATTTAAAAAAAAATTAAGACATTTTTCATGTATTCTAATTTAATAGGCCCATTTACAAACTCCCACCCCCTACCCCTTCTGACAGGCTCTGGCTCTTGAGCCCTGCCCTCTCTCTAGCAGTGCACCAATTGTATCTAGTAACTTCCTGGTCACATGATCTTCCACACAGAACCTTGCATTTTGGGTAATGTAGTTCAGCAATAACTGAATTAAATAACCCTGAGCAAAGCGATCGAGTACAGGAGAACGGATCGATCGGCAATTTAGCTAATCACTTGTCAGCGATTGTATTTATACACATATTAAATGAAAAAAATATCAATATATTTTAAAACGGACAGCTTGAACTGCAGCATAGAAAATACGTTTTATTTCTTATTATGGTTTTCCTGAATATTGCCACTGTTTTGCAACTTTAATAACTAACCCCAATTATGTTAAAAACAAATTTTGTGAGTAGTTATTTGAGGTTAATATAATGGCTCCGTCACTATTTTGATATGTAGAATTTGAATGGCTGCCAACTGCCGGTGTGACTTATTATACACTGAAATATTGTATGTATGTATATCTTTATTTATATACAGTAGCGCCATCTATGTACAATGCGGGTCACAGCAGTAATGCACGTGACATCATAATACTGTATAACACATATTGGGAATATGTGCTTGAGACATAAAAGTAACATTAGGAAAGCAATCACTGCCCCGAAGAGCTTACAATCTAAGTCAAACAAAACCTGTGTAGCTATATATCAACTTTATCATTATTTTGTTAACCGGCATTCACAAAATGCACGATTAAGTCTCACTAAGTATGTGAAAACATGTTTACATAAGCAAAGTAGCATATTCCTTAAAATTCAATGCCAAATAATTTCTGTTACTTTTTTAGGGTCAGAATATTTCTTATCGCCCAGAAGCAGAAACGGGGTGAGTTTTTCTTCCATGTGTTAAACACAAGTCCCCCTATCGGACCGCAAGTGTTATTTTCCCAATATCCTAAAACATTGAATATATGATGTATTTATCTCTATTTTGGATGAATTACCTAAAAAGTGAATGCAATATTAGTTCATTATTTATTGGGCAAATTAACATGAACTCCCTTGGAAGCACCAATGCATTCCCGGTGTAGCAAAAGTGTCATGTTACGTTTCCCTTGATACATTAAAACAAGTTAATAAAGGAGCAGTTTTGCTTTAAAAAAAAAAAAAACATCCTTGGTAGCAGCCCAATCTTGATTTCCCTTGCTTTTTCGGTTAAAATACAGACTGTTAATTAAGTAGCAGAATTCACTGGGAACAGAATCCGATAATAACGGCTGTGTCAACATCTTCATGGCATTGCTGTGAAAACATTGTAATAAAACAGTATTCTGATTGGTTGTTTAACCTATATTGAGGTATATTATTAACCCCTTCAGTACCAGAGGATCACATGACCGCTTTTCTGAGCGATAACATGACCGCTTCTGGGTTCTAGCAGTGAAGAGGAAGGGGCGGGGTCTGCCACTGGAATGTACTCTGCAATGACAGAGAACAGCCCCTATACGATAAGCTGTGCGTCATTAGGGCACTCGTGGGGTTAAATTGTGGACAAAATGGGATCAAAAAGAGAATTAGATTTATTAGAGAAAATGAATCCCTTAGAAAACTATTTGGGAATGAGAAATGAGAGGCAGAGATGGGGAAAGGGACATAGGAAGCAAGCAGAACAAAATAAGGTGAGATGCTGTGAGACGCATTGGGAATAGCCTGTTCGCTCAGTAATAAAGTCCGCTGGTGCTGAGAAATGGAAATAGGAGCTACATGGAGTATAGAAATAGTACAAAGGGAAGCCTTTAAAATAGGCAAAAGGGGGGCGGGAGTTGATCTATGCACCAGAGATTTGACAATGACAGACTGTACAAAAACAATACAGGCATACCCCGCTTTAAGGACACTCACTTTAAGTACACTCGCGAGTAAGTACATATCGCCCAATAGGCAAACGGCAGCTCACGCATGCGCCTGTCATCACGTCCTGAACAGCAATACCGGCTCCCTACCTGTACTGAAGCTGTGCGCAAGCAGGGAGACTATAAAGCCTGTTACAAATGCGTTATTTACATCAGTTATGCACGTATATGACGATTGCAGTACAGTACATGCATCGATAAGTGGGAAAAGGTAGTGCTTCACTTTAAGTACATTTTCACTTTACATACATGCTCCGGTCCCATTGCGTATGTTAAAGCGGGGTATGCCTGTATAAGGGAAATGGTACCTAAAAATCGTCAATAAAATAGACAAGAAATCAGTAGGGGTATCTATAAAAAGCCCACTGTGTAGAGCAGGAGTGGCCAACTTCAGTCCTCAAGGCCCACCAACAGGTCGAGTTTTAAGGATATCCCTGCCTCAGCGCAGGTGGCTCTATGACTATATGACTGTTTCCGCTCATTGGATGCACTTTCCTCCATCTTCCCAAAGGGGACAGGAGGTCATGATGGCAGTACTGGAGGCTACTGTTCTGGTCAGCTGTGACATTGCTGATACTGTAAGCCCACCTGTCAGGGATGGGGAGTGAGAGATCCTGGCTGAGATCAGATGATGACCAGTGCCACCCGTACTCGTCCCAACCACCACCAACACCAGTGTCTGGGCCCTACACGCCACCACCTCAATCGGTGAGAGGTGACATGTCTGTATAGCCCCTTCTATGGCAAGCAACTGACAATGTATGATGAAGCTGTTAACCCTATTGGGTGCCACAAATGCAGGGGGTCTGGCACTCATAACGTAATGGCTATGTCCTGCCCACATAGTGCTCATTTTGCGCTCCATGGCTGTTATGAAGGAAAATGGAAGAGGAGGCTTCCTTTTCTTCCATTTCCGAGGGATACTGTGGTCACGTGAGAGCCGTTTGCCAGCGAGGCTGTGGCATTCTGGTGCCACTGCCCCTCCAGCACTCAAGGAGTTAAAATGTAAGCACTGGTGGCAACTATTCCAAGTGTTCTACAATTTACTATCAGCACAAAAAGACAGTGGGTACAAATGGGATGATTCTGGGGGCTATGGAGAAGCACTATTTTTGTATTTACAAAGCCAGGGTGCCTCCACTTTTTTAGTTACTGTGCACATATTTATACACCACTTTTAAAAAAAAAAAGAAAATGGGACATATTTCAGAAAGACTCTCCCTTTGATGTGCCAACTTTAATAAAGGTTTTCATAAAGGTTTTCATGGCACTTATGCACTTTCAATAAAGTGTTGGTTGCATGGAAATCCTTATTGAAGTTGGCACTATCGCAATATTATTGATTAAGCCCCTTTCTCCTCTTTTTAAAACAAGGGCCAAATAGGATTGTCCTGCTGTTAAACAAGTTTAGATTTGTTTTGTTGTTTTAAAACAAAGCACAATACCACTTTGACAGCAGCTGAAAAAATCCTCATGCAGGAAGCAAATTAAATATATCTTTATGGTTCTTTAAAAGGGAAAACAATCCAGGGATAGAAAGCGGTGCACAGCTGAAATAACGGGGCCAGCAACCAATGCTCATGAGTTAAAAATATTTAATAAATGACATAGTAACGGGGAAAACACACTCTAACGCGTTTCAGGCAAACGCCCTTTCTCAAAGAATACAGATGTAGCAAGATTTACTGGTTTTGGTACCGTGACAAAGTGTGAGCTTACAGACGCGTGAACATTTTGTTCGCCGCGGCTCATCTGCAGCTACGATCAGCAGGCGGAATTATTTGTGGGGTTATCTATTTAATTGCAATTCAGTATGTATCCAACAGATGGCACACTGAATGTCTTTGCCTATACCCGCGCCTGACACGCCCACTCCAAGGCTTCCAACAGCCAAGAAGAAGGTCGTTAAATAAATAAAGTTTTTATTTAGTATAGATTACAACTTTTCTTGTTTTTGAAAAAGATGAATGAAAGTGTGCAATGGTTCCTAGATTGTGGGACTTGTACTAGGGACTTATTGTAGGGAAAATTTATAATAGGCTGAAGTACTGTACAATTGTCACCTCTATGCTGACGACACAGAAAATTACTTTTCAAACCCGGACCTTACACCTGAGGTACAGACCAAAGTTTCTGAATGTCTCTCTGCTATATCATCCTGGATGGCCCTCCGCCGACTTAAACTTAACATGGCAAAAACGAAGCTCCTCATACTTCCTCCCAAACCTGGCCCTACTACCGCCTTCCACATTACTGTTGGAAGCAGTATCATAAACCCAGCAGCACACGCACGCTGCCTAGGGGTCACACTCGACTCCTCTCTCACATTCAAAACGTAGCTAAAACCTGTCGTTTTTTCCTCCGCAATATTACAAAGATACGCCATTTCCTTTGTTGCTTGACTGCTAATCCTCTGACACAGGCCCTCATTCTGTCCCGTCTCGACTACTGTAACCTCCTGCTGTCCGACCTTCCTGCCTCTCACCTGTCCCCCCTACAATCTATCCTAAATGCTTCTATCAGAATCACTTTATTCTTTCCTAAATCTGTCTTAGTGTCTCTCCTGCTGAAATCCCTCTCCTGGCTTCCAATCAAATCCTGTATCACACACTCAATTCTCCTCCTCACTTTTAAAGATTTACACTCTTCTGCCCCTCCTTACTGTACATCTCACCTAATTTCTCGCTATGCACCATCCCAACTCTTGCGTTCTGGTCAAGGATGTCTTCTCTCTACCCGTTTTGTGTCTAAAGCCCTCTCCCGCCTTAAACCTCTCTCACCGACTGCCCCACACCTCTGGAATGCCCTTCCCCTCAATATCTGACAAAGCACCATCTCTATCCACCTTTAGGACCCATCTTAAAACACACCTGGTTAACGAAGCATATGAGTAGCTCTGTGGTTGATACTATACACCTCATACATAAACCTTGGCCCCTTGCAGATGCACTTACCAGAACACCTTCCTACTGTCTCTGTACGTTCCTCCTACTTACCAATTAGATTGTAAGCTCTTCAGGCCAGGGACTCCCTTTCCTAAATGCTACTTTTATGTCTGAAAGCACTTCACTTTATGTGTTATTTGTATTGTTTGTTATTTATATGATTACCACGTGTATTACTGCTGTTATGCGCTATGTACATTAATGGCACTATATAAATAAAGATATTCATACAGTACATAAAGTATGATTCTGATATTCAGCAGTGTTTAACCTTGGTTTTCCATGGCACCGAACACAGTGAGTCTTACTACAACTGAATCAACAATTCTTTATACCTGTACAAGTACATGGAGGGATGCTAGTAGTCGGATTCTGATTAACAGACCTCTGCAGTCTCCAAACCTTATGTGCAAGAAAACCTTGTACAATTCATATGTTGGTCCATTAAAAGGTATTACTGCCTACGGAATATCTACCTGTACACAACAGTGTAAAAAACTGTAATTTCATTTCACGTTTTCTCAGTCTGGCAGTTCAGCAGTGATACTGTAACACTTAAAGTTAATTTTGATTGTCAAATCCTTGCTATATTTCACTTTTCAACAAAAAAACCCAGCCATGAATGCCTAAGGGGCTAATTCAAAATGGCCTAAAGTTGCGAACAGCTCGAAACCCCAATTGGCCTCTTTGGCTATATTGAATTACACACCACCCTCTGCCTTATTCATTTAAATGAACATGTAACTTTTGTAATGTTATAACGTTAGACGTACTGTACGTTTGTTTCTTTTTTTGCTATTCGGTTTCTAAACAGTACCATGTAGACCAGGGCTCTTTAACTGGCGGCCGTGGGCCAAATGCGGTCTGTGACGGTTAGGACCACTGACTGCTTTCCAAGGGTCCAGAGTTTTTGAGGGGGGAGGGGGCATGTCCGCTCCCCCCTATCTGTGGACCTGCAAATCCCCCCCTCTCTCTCACACATACTCCCCTCTCTCTCACTCCTATCTCTCTCACTCCTCTTTCATTCTCCTCCTCTGTGTCCCTCTCCCTTCTTTCTCTCACTCTCCCCCCTTTCTCACTTCTTCCATCTGTCTCCTCCCACCAGCCCTACTTCTTGGACCCGACTTCCAGCGGCTCCTGACTTCCAGGGATCGGACAGCGGGGCTGCCCCCCTCTGGTGCACTTATATCCCAGCTTCCCCTGTGCCTCCTCCCCCCTCTCTTGCACTCTGTCCCCTCTCTCGCTCTCTCTTTCTCCCTCTCCTTGTCCGCCCCCTCTCTCTCTCTCCTCTTTCTCTCACTCTCCCCTCTCACATTCCCTCTCTCTCCCTCACCCCCTCTCACTGACTCTCTGCTTTGTTTCTCACTCTCCTCCCCCCTCACTTACCCTCCCCTCTCACTCACCCTCCCCTCTCACTTACCCTCCCCTCTCTCACTCCCCCTCTCTCTCTCACTCTCCCTCCTCTCTATCACTCTCCCCCTTTCACTCTGTCCCTCTTTCTCACTGCCCTGCCCCCTCTGCTCCCCCCCCAGCCCTACCGGAAATGGGGCCTGACTTCCAGCGGGACCTGGCTTCTGGGATCAGACTGCAGGGACTGGCCCCCTCCACTGCAGGGCCCGGGACTGATGTCCCCGCTTTCCTCCCCTGTCAGCGGGCTTGGTTAATGGTCTTCTTGTGGCCTTTAGATTCTCTGGTCCTGCTAATTTCATACTAGTTGCTTATCCCACTGAAACTCACTTATTAGGTGATATAAATATGTATGGTACAGATATTATATAAATGCATGCAACATATTGAAAGATAATAATTTCCAAGTCTTCAAATGTACTGTATCTAACATTTCATTAAGCTTGTGGTATCTCCAACTTCTACATGTTATCTGCCATGTCCCCTTTGGAGAACTAGTTGAAGAGCCCTGGTGTAGTCCTCAAGCCCTCCCAACAGGTCAGGTTTTCCGAATATCCCTGCTTCAGCTCAGGTGGCTCAAGCAGTCCTTGCATCAGCTCAGGTGGCTTAATCACTCCCTATTTCAGCACAGGTGGCTCAATCTTTGACCGAGCCTCTGATTGAGCCACCTGTGCTGAAACTGGGATATCATGAAAACCTGACCTGTCTTGAGGACTGGAGTTGTCCACCCCATGTGTAGATCATACAATCAGTGGTCAAAATGTGATGGTCCTTGATGGGAACGGAGTGCCACTCGTACACACCAGAAAAACTGCTACTTTTTTCTTGACATGCTTACAGGTCCATTTTATTTTTTGAAAGAAAAAGAGATGTATTTTAACAACGCCCTCTTCTTCTCCAGTTGTATGGCATGAATATTATAGAATATATATCTTGACCAAGGTCTGATGTTGGGACCGAAACATGGATATATGTTGCTATATTATACATTTGCTGGTTTACTAAGTCCGGTGGAGGCCGTTTGAGCTTTTTCATCTTTGGCATGAATATTATATAAACATTGATAAAATGAGAGCTTTGTCCGAATGTTTAACTAGTTTAGAACATTTTAAAATCCAGCCCAGTACTATTAGTTCTTGCGATCCCTGTCTAAAAAGATTGGCGATTTGCTGAGCAATTAAAAGCCTTATTTTCATTTTATTTTTTAATTAAGGGGTAATTATTGTAAGAAAATGTCACTTTGTGCGTCCAACTTTTATTGCGGATATTAATAATGCCTCTGATGCCAGCGTTGCATCTATAAAAACAGTAGCCTGGTTTTCTCATGCTCCCAGCATGTCTTAACTGCCTAATTATAGCTGTAGCACTGGATCACCTAATGCCCAGCTTATTGGGAGTAAAGCTAAAAGGAACAGTGTGTAATGCTAAGAACAGAGTAGAAAGGCTGATGTTATTATTATACACACATAAGTACTGGCAAAAGGGGAGAGTAAGTGCGATTAATAGCAATGCTATTATTTTCTTTTTTTTAGTACTCATTCTAAGATTATCTCACGTTATTTAAATGTCTTCCTACTACAACTAAAATGAACATTTAGAGTGGTACAGTATTTAGTGTGAAACGCAGCCATAGCACATACCTGGGATAAGGCCTCATTCTGGGGGTGTTGTCCTTATTTACAATTCTTTAGGCAACTTCACGAGTCTCTGTTCACAATTTTTAATTGCTTTATGCATATTTATGCATCTACTCAGCTTTTGGTCTATAATATTTTAACTTTATTATTTTTTTTAATATCTTTATTTGGTAAAAATATTTTCACTTTTTTAAGCAGCTTTGCAGTTTTTTTTAAAATAATAATAATAGTTTGTTCTTTTATAGTGCTGCTAGTCTTACCAGGTTCCCCTGCTTCAAACTCAGTGCCAGTCAATGTTTTTACTCACTGCGCCGCTCCTTCTCCTTCCTTTTTAACCTATTCACCTCTCCGAGTTGAATCTCGGGCATGTTCAACTACATGAAAAGTTTTTTTTGCGGTTAAGTGAACCTGCCAAAAAACAAATGTAGTGATAATAGCACCGTTCACTTGGCGAGAAAACTCGCCAGAGCATATTGAATATAGAATGAATACTTAATTTTGCGAATACTGGTTATTTACATGATAATGTGCATGATAATTTGCATTTCGGATGAACATGTCAGAATGACTGAACCACCTGTGCTGAAGCAGGGATATCCTTAAAACCTGACCTGTTGATGGCCCTTGAGGACTGGAGTTGCCTACCCCTGAGCTAAACTGTGCTTTATTAACCACAGGGACCACTTGGTCCCCCAGATACTCACCAGTGAATTTACTGGTGTTTCTGCTAGGCATTTAAATGGGCGTCGAATAAGAAGCCACAAACAATGATGATTTGGCATCCATTTTGTTTCCCCTGGAGGGAAATTTAAAACTTGTAACTTCATCTGTGCGTATTTTGGGATCTGAGGGGTACCCGAGCTGAAAATAGCATGGTTCAGCTACCTCAGACAACCTATGGTGTAAACACAACCATAGTGCTCAAAACATACCCCTGATGAAGCGGAAAGTTGTCTGAAAATGCGTAGGGTCAATTGTGCATGTGCAGGTGTGAACCGGATTTGAAAAGCAGGCCGATCACATTGTACTCTGAACCGGCAAGAAGAGAGGAGCCCTGTCCGGGCTACAGTGTATAGGAGATGCGTTGAGTGACGCGGGCCCTCGAAGGAACGTGACCACGCGCTGACATCAGAGCAGATGAATGCGGAAGTGGACACGGGTATCAACACACAGGGGACGCTCTAAAAATCTCCAAGCAGGACTGGCGTTTCGGAGCGTCAAATTGGCAGTTCCTGCCTTCTAAGCAATCTTCTAAACTGGAATGGGCTGGTGACGGCCTAAAGGTTCACACCGCATATTTGTATGTGGGAATCCGTGAGTGAATTTCCAATTGTCTTTTTTATGTCATTTTTGGTAAAGTTCTTTATACGTTATTGTCCTATGGCTATTTTTAATTTCTTTTTCATGTGATGTATGAGGCATTCATGATCATCTAATACCACAGTTCATGTCTAAGAGTGTATAAGTTAAGTTAATAGATATTCTCCTTTATCTCATAACACTCATTCACAGGTATTAGTTATTCGTTGATAAGGTTACATGCAATATCATCCACTGATTACGTTTGGTTATATAATTAAGGCTAAAGAAGGCACTATACTATGGTCTTTGAAGAGCACGTGGAGTAATACTCTCATAGATTGATTGATTCTCTGGAAAAGGTGTTGAAAGAGCACATTTCTATTGAAGCAAGAATTCACATATTTTCTCTATAAAGTAATTTCCTACCTGAATGGGGGCACATCACGGTGTTTTAAAGGACACAGATTGTACACATACTTTATTGAAGCAATATTGTATTGTTTTCTCGTTATGTCCATTGGAGAATAACAGCACCATCAACCAGAGTTCAAGTGGCAAGGAGGACTGACTTTCTTCATACCTCAGACAACCTGCAATCCTGTAACAAAAAAACAGGTTAAAAAAAGAGCGACCGGATTTGTTGCTTTAAATGATTTTTGGCTCAATCGGAGAATATAATTTGCCCGTTTTCTACTTCTTTATTGTGTTTCTAGTGGGTAACGGTAAAACTGCTGCAATACTGGGAAAATTGCAGCAAAAACTGTTTCCTCCCCCCCCCCCCCAAAAAACATGACTGTCACTGAATACAATGCATGTTTTCCTTTGTTAAATTTAGAACAGCTTTTTACACTAGTTTTGCCTTAGTTTTGCATTAGGGAGACTTTGAAAAATGAACCATTAAATGTGTTTATAAAGTGGTTATGACGACACCAGTGAGTTTATTTGAGATGTGCAAATATGTTGCATGTAAAGATAAACCAATGCATTTTTAGTTGTAAAATACATAAAAATACAATTTGCGGGCACTTTTGCTTGTCTCAGACAGGTCTGTAATCCTAGACAAAAAACAAAAGAACAAGGCGCACAACGCACATAGTGTAGTAGAGTTAAAAATGTGACTTTATGGTTAAAAGTAAATATATCTGTGTACATCAAGTAAGAATAAACAAGCAGTTGGTATATTGGTTTACCACACCAGGAGATGACACTGTGCGACGCCCTTGGATGGATCTCGGCATGCAATGGGTCAGGAGACGTCTCATCTGTCCCTTACAGCGTCCTCCGTTTAGGGGTAGTGTGGATATGTCCCTTGTAGAGAAAGCCCCACAGCACACAGCTCACAGGATGGTAAAAGAGCCGCAGGAATCAGCATCTGTGGATCACTGCACCGTTTGCCGCCACTCCTCGTTGTGCGCTCGGCGATGACGTCACGAGTCGCTCCGCAACTTCCGCGATGCTTCTCATGGAACGCACAGCGTGCGTGTCAGTCCAATGGTACTTGGCAGCGGGGAGGGATACTAGGCAGGCGGCTTATGAACAGTGTCCAGAATCACACAAGATGGGGGGAGAAGAGCATAGACACCTCTCTTCCAAAGGAAGTGCTGTGTGCTGTGGGGCTTTCTCTACAAGGGACATATCCACACTACCCCTAAACAGAGGACGCTGTAAGGGACAGATGAGACGTCTCCTGACCCATTGCATGCCGAGATCCATCCAAGGGCGTCGCACAGTGTCATATCCTGGTGTGGTAAACCAATATACCAACTGCTTGTTTATTCTTACTTGATGTACGCAGATATATTTACTTTTAACCATAAAGTCACATTTTTAACTCTACTACACTATGTGCGTTGTGCGCCTTGTTCTTTTGTTTTTTGTCTAGTTCCTGGGGTGTCGAGCCACCCCCAATAAAGGCTGCAGACCCACGATTAGTGCAAGATCCACATTTAAGGTCCACAATATTGTTTGTTTAATCACGGTGCACTGTTCACTTGATATTTGTTGTCCACTAGTTATTAGCTGCGCACTACCACTTTTTTCTTCTGAGGTCTGTAATCCTGCCTTCCCCCATTATCTCTTAGGCCGCGCTCACATTGCCCGCAATGGCCGAGCGCTTCCATGCGCGCCTCCGCCGTGCGCTCCTGCAGCCCAGCGATCTGTGCTCAAGCTGCAGGAGTTGGGTCGCTGCAACGGACGTCAACTGTCTCTGTGTGGGGGGGGGGGGTACAGCGCATCCAGATAACCGGCGGGAGAGAGAAGCACACCGCACGGGATCCGCCTGCTGCCATAACGCACAGCTCGGTACACATTCTGCTGGCGGGGATTAAGAAAGTTATAGGGCAGGAGTGACATGTCCTCCCGCATCCCCTCCTTCCCTCACACTGAGGTGTTCGCCTTGGTGCATGGGGGGGAGGGGGGAGAAGGATTGACAGCTGCCTGACAACAGCCGCAGCGGGGACCGGGGGGGGGGTGGTGCAGCGGGGACCGGGGGGGTGTGCAGCGGGGACGGGGGGGGGGGGTGCAGCGGGACCGGGGGGTTGGGGGAGATTCTGCCCCAGTTCCTATTGTGCACAGACAGTCCCCCGTCTCAATTTCAGCAGCCAATCAATGTAAACGTCTGGACATTGATTGGCTGCTGAAACTGACGTCACGCTGCTGCAGCCAGGAATCACACTTTCAAAAGACTCCCGCGACTGCAGCAGCGTGGACGCCGAGCTTTGCAGCCAATGGTAGTTTTAAGACTGAACACTACCATTGGCCGCCAGTGGTCGGTGACGAACATGTGCACGTGAGCGCGCGCACGTTGTGAAGTGCGCAGTGTGAACGGGGCCTTAGCATACAATGCTTCCACTGCAGCCAGGGATTCTGGGTAATGACATAAAAATGAGCACTCACAGTGAGTCACTGTGTATAAATATTTTAGTACTGCTGAAATAATTTTTTTTAACTTTAAACCGACTAGACAGCTCACAGATTATGCCACTAACCTAGTAGTAAAGAAAATAAATCTGTTTGGAGAATAAACAGGTTCATTTCATTGGGGCATAGTGCTTATGGGGGAATTTCCGAAGCTGCAATAACGATGTGAAAGGTTTGTGCGGCTTAGTGAAAAAGAGCTCTCTCCGGAGCATGTTGAATAAAGCATGAATACCTAATTTTCTGAATACTGTCTATTTGCATGATAATCAGCATTTCGGACGAGCATTCCCGCAAAATGTATGGGTCTGTTTCGGCTGCCTCTTCACCCACTTTTTGTGGCAATGAAATGGCCGAAACACTTTCTTCAGAGTTTATTGAGTAGGGCCCAAATACTCTATGACATGTTTTCTTCTTTATATGCACATTCTGTAGCTAATTCTGCATTAGTTATCACACCCGTTATTAGTTCTGTCGGTTTGGAATGTTATCCTCCTGCAATTGTAGAATAAATGTAAAGCTTTAAACTAATGCGTTTTTACTTCTAAAACTGA
This sequence comes from Ascaphus truei, assembly GCF_040206685.1. NCBI lineage: Eukaryota > Metazoa > Chordata > Amphibia > Anura > Ascaphidae > Ascaphus > Ascaphus truei. Next base: position 25,978,440 of record NC_134490.1, read on the forward strand.
TGTATATGTAACGGGTATTCCCTGTGAATACAGACGCTACTACTGCTGTGTATACCTGTGTGGCTCTCAGGAGCCTAAGCCTCCGCTCGGGGAGCCTGGGGTACATACATATAACACAATCTCGTGGTGCAACGCCTCCACCTGGGAGGGATCCCAACGGAGTGGGAGGAGGCCCTCACAGGAAACAATTACGGTAAACACACAGTTGTAAAACAGGACAGGCTTTACTGCATATATGCGCATAACTTATACTCTACTGTACATATCATTCAATGTTGCATTTGGGTAAGGTATAACGTATACCCCGCTCCCACCACCATGTATCCCCACACCGTGTCCAATCGCACTATACAAGGCCCTTGGCCACTCTCCACGTAAGTGTCCCCAAGTGATACCCCCACCCTTTAGGCGATTTAGGCGTGCTTCTTGCGTTGCTGTACAGTGTTGGTGCACTTGAAGATATGATACCTGCCCGGGGCTCCCACTCCGGTTTCCGCAGACTACGACAGGGATTCCGCCCGATCCGACGTCGTCCTCCGCACTGCATTAGGTGAATTCCGGCGTGGATAATATCACCTTAGTCTCAGTGTCTTTGGTGGCGTTCTGAGCCCAGAACCCACCTCGCAGGGCTGCACAGCTTCAGCGCTGTGTCCCTGACTATCCAAATAGCTAATGGGGCAGTGTCCCTATCCATGGTCTGTCCCTATAGCACCACAAACTACACAGTGGCTCAGGACCTAACTGGGACCTAGGGGGCTTCTGGCCTAATGCAGTGGGTCACTGACCCCTGCACTCACCTCCTTCCCCTAGCTTGTCCTGGTCCTGACTAAACGTGCTGCTCAAAACTCCGCGAAATGTATCTATTCTCCTCTGCAGGGAGATGCTGTAGCCCTATTGGCTCCCTGGGGTCACGTGGGGCGCTCCTGAAGCTCATGGGAGATGTAGTCCCTGCTGATTGGCTATGCCATTCGCGCGATCACTGCGCATGCGCGAGCACTCTAGGGGCCGCCGCCGCTACCTGCCGCACTGCGCATGCGCGAAGATCGATATGGCAGCGCCCTGCCTTGTCGGGCCGCCGCGGAGTCTCCGGCGCACCGGAGCGCTCCCTGCTCGGCCCCCACCCTCCAGAACCTCCGGCGGGTCTGCCGCTTGGCGCCGGCAGCACTCGCCGTTGCTCCCGGCACGGAGGTAACGAGGGGAGTTCGCCGAGCAGAGGGGGACCCGGCTACATATAGATATTTTAGTAACGATATCGGAGATCGTTCAAAGTTAACTGAGATTGATTTAAATGCCAAGGAACACTGCCCACATTGTAATACCTGTTATCTGAGCTGTGTGAATACCTTAACTTCAAGAAAAAGGGCAGAACCTCCAATGTAAGAAGCCATTCTGCCCGCCTGTCTTTCTTTACTGCCTACCTGGACACTGACCTCTGTACGACTCATGACCTCTTTCTCATAGAAAAGGATACCCCCAAGCTCCGACCTAACAGGACTGCCCCCTGCTGGTGTAGCCGCACTTCCTGACTTCATGGCAAAGTCACACCCCTTTTCAATGAGATGATGTCCCCAGGTGGGTGCCACTGTAACTCACTGATACGGTAGCAGGAAAACCCATGAGGAGTTTATTAAACTCGGATTTGGCAGATTTTTTGCCTAAATTCCCAAACTTGGCAAAACTTGTAGTTTTGTCATACGTTGAAAAATCTATTTTTTTTTACAAAAGCGAGTCGCTGCCACTGACAAAGGGATCGTCCCAGAAACATTGCGCTTCCTTTACTCTGTATAATAAAAAAGAGAAATATGTCCATGAGGCTCCATACATTGTTAAGCCGTGCTTATACCGGCGGTGGCCGGGCGTGCAGTGCGCACGCCGCGGGAACAAATGAATGTAATATAATGCAGCTGCTTATACTCTGTGTGGCGAGAGCGCTGCAGGTCAACCGCGCAAGCTTCTCCCAAACAGATTTTCATGTTTGATTTTGGCTCGCAGCGGCTGCATCACGTGAGCGGTTCAACCAATGAGGGCGAACCGCTCACGGCCACGCCTCCGCCACACCTCCCTGTCTCCTCAATTTGCCGCCTGCCTGCAGTGCAGGTTTCGGGCGTGCGCATCGCCCTAGTGACGTCATGAGGGTGCGTGCACGGTCCGGGTAAAATCGAGGCCTCACACTGAGTCTGTCGCACTATCTTCTATTTTCTATGAAAAAGTATCAACTAAGACACGCATCTACTTTGTTAGCACCAGAACAGGACGCCAAAATCACCAAGACAGCCGAGATCCTCACGTTTACTCCATTTGTTTAACAAAAAGGCATAGGATATACAAATTTTAGATTTTTTTTTTTTAATAAATATTTATAATTGATAATGCTGATTAACTCAAAACTAATAATAAGCACCAAAATAACCCATAGATTGGAAGCTCTACTATGCAGGAACTGTGTCGGTAATAATTCCTAGGTGCTGCGTGCCGTGCACTATACTGTAATTGTGACGCGCTTTGCGTCTCATTGGAAGAAAAGCGCTATATGAAATAAAGTTATTATTATTAATAATAATAATTTCTTCTAGAAAGAACTGAAAGGGAATATGTTACTGTGGACATATGAAATGACTACGGACAATACTATTCATTTATCACCACAAAATGGCAAAGTAATCTAAGAATAAAAAAAAGATGTCTTTGTTACGCTTGTATAGTGAAAACTGAAAGTAACTAAGAAGTGTTTGTATTTGTAGAGGAAATTGTGCAATTAAAGAGACAGAGGTGCAGTGTATATTCCCCATCCAAGAAGTGCTATTACAGGAATGGAATCCATTTGCCTAAAGCTTTCCTGTCCAATGAGGTGAAATGCTTGGTAGGCACATGGCTTAGAGAAGTGCCCAAAATAACACAGGACCTGCTACTGTCAAATGCTGCTGCTTCAGTGCTGACAGGTTGACTCAGCTTCAAACAATCATTTTCCCTAAATGTAAGGATAACTCGTCTCGTCCTCCGAATTGCATCTTGTTTAAAGGATTGTTTAAGTTCATCTTCTGTACTCCTGGACACTTTTCCACACCAGAAGACAGCCACGGCTGGACACTGACTGCAATATCTAGGTAACTATACGAGCTGACCTTAAATACTACTGACTTTTCTTAAAATGACGCGTGCAAAAGGAAATAGAAAGGATTTTGCCATAATGCTCATTTATACGGCTACGGGTACAATTATAGGCTTGTCCTCAGGATTTAACTCCCGCAGAAAAAAATGCTCTTTTTCTGAAGTCAAACCAACACGTTTTGAATGTCTCCCAGGTAGGGTGTTTTGTGAACCGACCCTGATATGCAGCAATGATCTGAGATGACCGTAGGATACTTTACCTGCTGTTTAGAAAAACAATTTAATGTAATTATAAAAAGGAAATAGCCCTTAGGTTTTTATAAAGACTTACTTTGAATTCAGCTTTGTAAAATGACACTGCAAATTATATTTAGCACTATGTGATTAGCACTGTAGATTAGCGTACACAACAGCTGCAGAACTGGTGGCATAGGAAAGGGCAGTGCTGTCTCCCTGACTCTACTCCTTTCCAACTCCACCAGAAAGACACTTGATTAGCAGTAACAGATGTTTGGCCTGAATACTGCAGCACTAAGTAAAACGCAGAGTATCTAAAGGCAAATGCGTAGGAAAGTGATTCAAACGGCTTTGGAGATCCACATATTTGAAAAGTAAAGAGGGGCAATATTTAACCAACCAAAAAAATATGATATTGTTTCGTTTTTGCAGATGAATTGTTTCTTCTAAAAAATATTTTAAGAACTGTAGAGATACTGTAGATGTTTAGTGGAGTTTGCAAACGAGGCGAAATTCACCGAAATAATGTCACAGATTTTTGGGTGAAAATGGCACAGTTTGACCAATTTTTTTTTTTTTTTACCAAGCCTTAAAAGCGATGTGCAAGGTGACATGGCCCTTTATATACTGCTATTTGTTACCATTTTCGTGAAATTCTGGCAAAAAGTGGCACAATTCTGGCGTAATTGGTAAAAAAAAACAAAAAGGTGGTAATCTGGTAAAATTGTTGCATCTAAATGTGTTTTTTTTTTGTGTAAATTTACCAGCAATGTAAATGTGAAAAATAATATAAAAAACACAGTGTAAGAATAACCAGTGAAAATGTTTGAAAATGACATAACGTGAGTAAACATTCCTGTTTAAACGTAAGCAATTCTGATCGTTATAAGAAAAAATATATATATTTTATCTATTTCACCTCAACTTTTTAACCCTCATGTCTATTGTACCTCAGTAACTGCACGTCACATCTATTCCCCTGCCCCTCATATCTATTTGACCTCGGTAACTGCCCCTCATATGTATTTGGCCTCCGTAATTGCCCCTCACAACTAGTTTACCTCAGTAATTGCTCTGATTAATATATTACTACAGTAATTGCCCCTTACCTCTAGATTACCTCAGTAATTGCTCTGATTAATATATTACTACAGTAATTGCCCCTTACCTCTAGATTATCTCAGTAATTGCTGATTCATATTTTACCTCAGTAACTGGCCCCTCATATCTCTTTTATCTCAGTAATTGCCCCCTCTTTACTATTTCACCTCATTAATTGCCCACTAATTACTATTTTACTTCATGGCAGCGACGGGGGTTAATCGCGGCCCTGCGGGTCTATCCCTGGAAGGGGTTAATCACTGCCCTGCAAGTCTCTTGCATGGAAGGGGTTAATCACTGCTCTGCAGGTCTCTGACAGGCAAGGGGTTAATCACGTCCCTCAGCTCCTTGTTGATTGACGCAGCCATCAATAATATAAATATACTGTTGGATTTACTGTATATATATTCCCATGTGGGCTACTACAGTAGGTGTGGGGGAGGAGGGGGTGTATGTATGTTACTGATTTTATATGTACAGAACCCCCCTCCCCCCGAGTGTGCGTGTGAGAGCATGTACAGTGCACAATGTATGGTCTGTGTCTGATTTAAGGGGGGGAGGAAGACAGGGAGGGGGGGGAAGTAGTGGTACATTTCCACTTGGACCTCTGAACATTTATAACATATCCAGATAATTTTATTGACTTGAAAGGTACATGTGTTCTTCAATATTACTACATTACAGCTGTTAAAGTCATTTACTGAAACCTACACTTTTTTAAAGTCCTAGTAGCCGTACTGGTCCTGGGGAATTATAGATGTGTTGTAAACTGTCGCCCAACATGAGAGTTATTCCAAGTATAGATTAAATATATGTGTACAGAGCTATTACACAGGTCTCTCTTTCAATGTGAAACGTAAAGAAAGATGCTTTGGGTGTTCGGAAGCCCTGTACCCTATAGTATTGTATGTCTTTATTAATATAGCGCCATTAATGTACATAGCGCTTCACAGTAGTAATACACATGGTAATCAAATAAATAACAGATAATATAAATATTAGATCATGGGAATAAGTGCTTTAGACATAAAAGTAACATTAAGGAAGAGGAGTCCCTGCCCCGAGGAGCTTATAGTCTAATAGTTTCTTTACACCATAAGATCTGTACACTGTAATTGGATTTATAAAGATCTCTTCGGTTGATCCATTATGCATCACTCACAATGTAGACCCAACATACATTTTAAATGTGTAAATCAAAGCAGATTTTGACGTTTCAGAAAAAGTAGTTAATTTTTGACTTCAACAAAATTCAAAGCAACTAATATAGGCTATTTTACAACGAACTAACCGTAGCCTAATTTCTCCCCAAAAATCACAACATCAAATCATCAAAACTATGAGTAAAATGATGAAGTACAGTCAGTCCTCAGTTATCCAACGGAATCCGTTCTGGAAGTAGCGTTGGATAGTGAAACCGTTGTAACGTGAGTCCCATGTTAATCAGCGGCGGTGAGCGTCGGATAATGCATTCTGGCGTTGAAAATCGTCCCAAATGTTTGTGTTGGATATGCCATTCGTTGTAAAGAGAAACGTTGGATAACGAGGACTACTCGTACACATGTTTTTACATCTCTCTACTAAACTGTTCATAGAATAATTATGCTTTTAGGAGTTTGAGGCTATTTTCAAGACTCAGTATTTGACATCAATTACAATCCGTTGCTAAGCATTAACAATCAAAAACCCTGAAGGAAATGTAACAAAACCTCGGTTGTTTGTGATATCTTTTTAATGTTAAGAACATTCAGAAAATGCTCAATATGAGAGATGTGCGAAACTATCCACCACGCGTGTGCAAAATCATAATCATTTTTTGCACTGAAAATGTGTGTCCTTTTTATAGTCTTAGCAGCATTAAATTTGAGAGAAGTAGCATATTAAACTAACTTAAAATGCGCATTGTCCCGTATTCACTCCCATTTGAATGGGTTCTAGGTTGTGCTAGAGCTTAGCACCTTTTAGTGAATATGGGCCCTTGACTTAATGTTTGGCGAAACACTTACGAATTCTGACAATTCTAATAGAAGTGTTGATATATTTGCTTCTGTATAATATATTTGATATTGTTTCTTGACATAAAATGTATGGATAGAAAGATACATCTAACAGGGGAAGCGATCTTTATATTTCAACGTTTTGTGTTTTTTATGGCTGATTTGATATGCATTTGGAATCTAGTAACTGCGTCATTAATGGAAATTTACATTTGTATGTATGTAGGTGTGCTCTTTTGCATGTCATTTCCCAGAATCCCTGGCTGCGGTGGAAGCACTGTATGCTGGGTGATAATGGTGAAAGGCAGGGTTGCAGACCTGTCTAAGACAAGTGATCTTTTTATTTGCTATATGTATGTGTATATATATATATATAAAAGCATTCTCAGCGCTTTATGAAAGAGACGATACAATACAGGGAATTCTAATGCAATACGTGCAACAAACAAAATCAGACGATAGTAAAGGAAATCCCTGCCCCGGAGAGCTTACAATCTAATTATTGTATAGATTTGATCTATTTTTAATTTCATTGGGATCACTGTGTACTTTGGTGGAGATTTATATTGATCCTAATGTACAGTGTGCAGAAATTACCTTAATACAGGGGGTGTCAACTCCAGTTCTCAAGACCCCCCTCCCCCCAACAGGTCAGATTTTCAGGATATTCCTGCCTGAGCACAGGTGGCTCATTTAGAGGGTCAGTCAAAGACTGAGCCACTGATTGAGCCACCCGGGCTGAAGCAGGCTCTTCGTCGGAGCCACTGATTAAGCCACCTGTGCTGAAGCAGGAATATCCTGAAAACCTGACCTGTTGGGGGGTCTTGAGGACTGGAGTTGAGCACCACTGCCTTAACAGATTTTATAAAGTTGATACGCTGTTGATGATGTATATTGTTTGGATTTCTGCAAATGTACATGTATACATTTTTTGTCCCGTATATCACTATGCCTAAGACAGAGGTCATTACACTCTGCTCATATTACTCGACCTCTCTGCAGCATTTGACACCGTGGACCACCCTCTTCTCCTTCACGTTCTCCATACTCTTGGTATTCGTAACAAAGCTCTATCCTTGATCTCCTCTTACCTCTCCCATCGTACTTTCAGTGTCTCTTCTGCTAACACCTCCTCCTCTATCGATCTCTCTGTGGGGGTACCCCAGGACTCTTTCTTTTCTCTTTTCTCTGTACACACTTTCTCTAGGTGACCTAATCACATCTCTTGGGTTTAAATATCACCTCTATGCTGATGACACACAAATTTACTTTTCAACCCCTGACCTTACACCCGCTGTACAGACCAAAGTTTCTGAATGTCTCTCTTCAATATCATCCTGGATGGCCCTCCGCCGCCTTAAACTTAACATGGCAAAAACAGAGCTCCTCATACTTCCTCCCAAACCTGGCCCTACTACCTCCTTCCACATTACTGTTGGAAGTACCATCATTCACCCAGAGCCCAAGCACGCTGCTTGTGGTCACACTCGACTCTTCTCTCACATTCTCCTCTCACATTCAAAACATTTCTAAAACCTGTCTCTTTTCCCTCAGCAATATTACAAAGATACGCCCTTTCCTCTGTTGCTCGACTGCTACAACTCTGACTCAGGCCCTCATTCTTTCCCGTCTCGATTACTGTAACCTCCTGCTGTCCGGCCTTCCTGCCTCTCACCTGTATCCCCTACAATCTATCCTAAATGCTGCTGCCAGAATCACTCTACTCTTTCCTAAATCTGTCTCAGCGTCTCCCCTGCTCAAATCATTCTCCTGGCTTCTTATCAAATCCCACATCTCGCACTCAATTCTCCTCCTCACTTTTAAAGCTTTACACTCTTCTGCTCTTCCTTACATCTCATCCCTAATTTCTCGTTATGCACCATCCCGACTCTTGCGTTCTGCTCAAGGATGTCTACTCTCTACCCCCTTTGTATCTAAAGCCCTCTCCCGCCTTAAACCTTTCTCACTGACTGCCCCACGCCTCTGGAATGCCCTTCCCCTCAATACTCGATTAGCACCCTCTCAATCTACCTTTAAAACCCACCTTAAGACACACTTGCTTAAAGAAGCATATGAGTAGCACCTTGGATAATACTAGACACATGATACATAAAGCTTGGGCCCCTGCAGACGCACTTACCAGAATTCCCTCCTACTGTCTCTGTACATTCTTCCTACCTACCAATTAGATTGTAAGTTCCTTAGAGCAGGGACTCCTCTTCTGAAATGTTACTTTTATGTCTGAAGCACTTATTCCCATGACCTGTTATTTATATTATTTTTTATTTATATGATTGTCACGTGTATTACTACTGTGAAGCGCTATGTACACTAATGGCCCTATATAAATAAAGATATACATACTTAAGTCCAATATACTTACATCTAAGGGTTTGGCATTTATTTTTTTGTATTTAAATAAATGACATTTGTTTATGTTAAATTCTGTAAGGTGTTTTATTTTTTATTTTTTTTAAGCTCTCTGCCTACTATTGTTAGAGAGTTGCAAGGAGCAGGAGATGTTAGGGACAAGTTATATTACAAAGCACATTGTGAAGTATCAATTGCTGACTCTGACCCCCATCATTTCTCTTTGACCCACTGCAAAAAAACAAAAACAAAATCCCCCATCAACTGATCTGGTTGATCAATCAGTGTCAAGTTTAAGAAACTTGATAACAAGTTTCTTACAGTACATTTGTCCCTGTCGAAATGAGTAAGTCACACTGTTGTCCCTGGACCACCAGTGGTCACTCATGATTTGGTCAGCCCTGCTTTAGCATGCTAGTGAATTAGTCACAGTCACTTCCTGCCAATAAATATCCAGAGTATAAAAAAAAAAACATTATGTATAACAAGAAAATGAAAAAAACGAAAAAAATGAAATCAGCATATGCTCATATGGTATTGATAGGAAATGGTGGGGGCATACCTAGAAATGTCTGTTGTCTGTGAGACCTTGTTCAAAAAATATATGAAAAGTAATGTCTCCTGAACTTAAATGGTCAATGAAGGCAAGTTACATCTGTGTAGAATTTTGCAGACCAACATTTTGACTCAGGTTGGTCTTCTGCAAGACTGCATTTATACGTTGAAAAAGAACCAACATGGGTTAGAAACCTTGTTCTGCACCAGTGGAGCTCAACTCCAGTCAGCACTTCAGCACGTCGCTCAATCAACTGAGCCACTCATTGAGTTACCTGTGCTGAAGCTGGGATATCCTTAAAGCCTGACGTGCATGGGGGGGGGGGAGTCTTGAGGACTGGACTTGAGCACACCTGTTGTAGAGCATGGTTTCTACACATGCAAACATACGCTTGACAGTCTACTCATAAAGTTAACAGTGACCCTGACACAACTTGAATTAAATTACCTACACGTGTACAGATACTTACCAAATAATGTGGAAAGTGTGCCTGTTTCTCTGCGGACAGTTTTTAATTTGAGGGGGGATAGTCAGCTTCTGCCTTTTTGATTTGGGGCACTACCATCTTTTAGTATCGATGTATTTGTTACCACCTGACAAAATATCAAAGTCCCCAGCGGAATAGGCACTGCACAACTGCTTGTAATGACAGGAAGGTGGAAAGATAGTAGTTACTATAGAAATGATTGGTGCCTTATAATTAGATACATTGTAAAACACTCCTGTGTACTCCATCAGTTGCCTTATATCAGCCTAAAATGTCTAATTAAAGCTGCAGTTCAATCAATATCCTGCATGTGTATTATTTTTAATAAATCAGTTCTGTAGTAAGAAAAAATACTTTTAGCATTTTCTGTTTTAAAAAACAACAACTTTGAAAGACCAATTTTCTTGTATTCTATTTTAACAAGCATTTGCTAAGGCACTGCCCCTTCATGTCCTGTCACAAGCCCTGGCACACCCCTTTGTCAGCCCTGCCCTCCCTCTAGCACATGTCAGTGCAGGAGTGCTCATGAATATTCATGAGCTTCCACTGAGTGACAGAAACAGAAGAAAAACATATCCCTTCTCTAAATGATGTCACCAAATGTTGCCAATCAATACATGGAGAACGAATTGACCTGCAGCTATACAGTTCTTTAGGTAATTAGAGATTGCCCACATAAAACTATTGAAGTAAAAAAATTAATTAAAAAAAAACTGCAGCTTTAAATCAGTTGCAAAATGTTTACCCCAACTATTTGCACAGTATGCACTGTGTGCTCATTTGCATGTCATTACCCAGAATCCCTGGCTGCAGTGGAAGAATTGTATGCTAAGACAGGGTCCACAGGGCCGGCTTGATGTAGGCGCCATCACACTGAGCCCCGCACTTTCAGAAGCCCAGCTCTCTTCCCAACAACAGTTAAACTGATTGCCGGGGGAGAGCGTGTGGCCCCTGTAAGTGCCTCTTACCTTTTATCCAGCTTCTCCTCTCAGGCATCTCCTCATGTCTGCGATGTCACGTTGACAATGTACTCATGTGACGCTGGGACGACGCTGAGATGAGGAGCAGGAGAAGATGCTGGAGCAGGTAAGAGGCCCCGCTCTCTGTCCTGGCACAGAGCCCTGCTAAGTATCAAGCCGGCTCTGGTACTCATCTCCAGTCCTCAAGCCACCCCAAGAAGTCAGGTTTTCAGGATAAACCTGCATCAGCACAGGTGGCTCAAACAGTGGCTCAGTCTTGGACTGAGCCACTGATTGAGCCACCTGTGTTGAAGCTGGGATATCCTTAAAACCTGACTTGTTGTGGGGGCTTGAGGACTGGAGTTGAGCACCTCTGTGCTAAGAGATAATGGGGAATGCAGGGTTGCAGAGATGTCTGAGACATGTGAATGTGCTCACAAGTGATATTTATTTTACCCCATACTATTTCAATGTGTTAAATAAGAGAATGGTAAGTTGTCATGTTAACCCATGGAGTAACTTAGAGGAAACAACCGGTCAGCATAACATTTCTGGTGAACAGTGTATGGCATGGCCTCTTAGGGAACAACCTAAGGGAACAGGAGGGTGGTGGAGAAAAAGAGAACATGACCAAAAATCCACAGGGGGTGGTGGAGAAAAAGGGTCCCTTATAGATGGTGCGCAGATGGAACCCTGTTCTTCCTTCATACGACTCCCTGATTTGTCCCCCATACCACCCCTGCCAATATACCCATCCACCTTTATGGGTCATTAGTACCCACAGCGGCTACACTACTAGCACTGTAAGTGGCACATACTGTACGGCTCATAGGTTGTGCACATCTATAAGGCACCCTTTTCTCCATCCCCCCTGTGGATTTTTGGTCATGTAACCCATGGAGTAAACAGAAATAACGGCTTTTGTAATAAACAAAGAACAAATGTAGGGTAGTAGTTATGTCTTTCATGGCTAACCACTCGGGACCCTTCTTCAGTTAGGTTACAATAGAATCTGATTCAGTAAGATATATTTATACCGGGCATAATACATCAATAAACTCGGAATGCGTATGTGAAACTGTGTCAGACAAATGGTTCGTGTGACACAGTAACGCAAGGAGGAAATGCAGAGGAGTTATAATGTTAGCGTGGAGGTGTGAAGTGCCTGGGCATGGCGTGGGAAGTCCCCCAGAAGTGCTCAGTGAGTAAGTTCATAAGATAGCATATTAGTCAAATCTGAAAAAATGAAGGGTTAAATACTTTCATAGAGGATAATGTGACATGAATCCCTTATCCTGGTCTAAGCCTGTATGTAGAGTGCCACATTTTTGCATGAGTGTACATGACCTTGGAGCCTGATGGAGCTCACCCCCTCTCCCCCCTCCCCACCTCCCAATAAATAAACACAGACAAAGGCCTCTGAGGGTACAAAGGCTGCAGCTTTTATTAAAATACATCACGTAAACCTGATAAGTGCCAACCCTGCCAGAGTGTTCAACCACTGGGTGAGGGCCAATGGTACTTAAACCATGGTCCACAACACCCACCAAGCCAGGCACCGCACCGGCCCGGCCTTTAAGCGAGAATGGGCCCCAAAGGTCATGCTTAAATGAGCCCTGCCCTGCCCATTTGCTACTCCCAGCCACCACAGGGCTTATCCAACAGGTAAAAGCCAATGATACTCGAACCATGGCCTGCAACTCCTCTCAAACCGGGCACCGCACTGACCTGGCAACTTAGTAAGAATGGCCCCAGGAAGTCACATTTAAATGAGCCCTGCCCACCCGCAGCCACCTCGGGACTTTACTGAACCATAGAGCACCATCTGGCAGGGTTAAAGCACACTTAACCCCAACAGCCGCAACAACAAAGGCCACAAACACCACACCACAAAACGCCCACTACAAAAAGATAAACTGTCATTAAAGTATTTTCTTTCACAAGCATCAAACAGTGTTACAGCGTAACAGTATGACCTCATGACATCATAACAGAGGGATGGGTGAGCGGGGACATTCCTGGCAGGGCGCAGACTGACTTCAAGCCTCTGCACAGGATCTCTATAGCAGCTCCTCCCCCAACCCCCCTGCATCACAGCCAATGCGGTGAGGGTAGAAGGGGCAGGGGATCACATGGTAACACAGAAGGGGCAAGGTAGAGGGAGCCTAGTCCCTGTGGTCATGGTGCCCAGGCTACTTGACCTTGGAGCTTCTAATGGAGCTCCTCCTCCACACCGTGTGTAACTATCCCCATAATAATACTTATAATAAATAAACACAAGCAAAGGTCTGCAGGTACAAAGGCCACCGCTTTTATTAAAATACATTACAAAGGTTCCACCTAACCATCTTTCATGTTACCCCAACACTTTCCTGTAGCCAACAAGATCCTCTGGCACAGCTGGGTCCCTGATGGGTACCAAATCTGCCCCCAATTCACATTTGTTGGGATATGTGAGGTCTCTGCCCCCCATCAACCACGAGGGGGTATACATGTGATCTCTCCCACCCACGAGGAGATCCCCATCCACATACCCCATCTCAGTGGAGGCCCTAGGGGGATTTCCTCTCTTTGGGGGGGAAGCCAAATGGGGTCTCCCCCTCATCAAGTTAGGTCTCCCCTCCCCCACCCCAGTGGGCCAAGGCCTTCCACTTACTCCGCATCGGTACGCGACCCAGCATCAGCGCTTGCAGGACACCAATGCATCCTTGCACCTCCGCCAGCCGAGGTGCAAAACTGTCTCTGTCGCCATGCCGACAGCAGCAGCAAGCTCTGCACACCTGCTGCTCCGGCACCTCCCCCGCGTGAGGACAGCCTGGCCCACCAGCCCCCACGAGTTGCTGAGCTGCAGAACCTGCTGCAGCCAGACAGCCACGTGGAAGGAGGCCTCAGCATGGAGCTGACAAGCAGCTCCCTGCGGTCACGGTTCCCTGTCACCTACAAGATCAAGGCTACTTTCCCGAGTTTTTCTGTTTCTTTATGTTGCGAAATAACCTTTCAAAATAGTGCCGTGCGTGTTGTTACCAGTGCTGCAAAAATGTAGTTTTTTTCATTTAGGTAAGGTGGCCATATATATCCACCCTCAGGGACTGTCCTGTTTCAGCTACACACAGCCCTGTGTTGGGGAATTTCATGCACCTGATACATTAGATAACATGTTGATCCACAGTAAAAGGAGTAAATGGTATTGATATCTGCAGTTTGTATGTGTGGGCAGGTTTCACAACCTTTATGATGCCAGGAATGTCCCACAGTCTGGGAGATGGCACAGGGAACGTTTCACCATACGTTGTTTCAGGTTGGCTGGTTGATTGTTGTGGAGTACAGGAGGTTCTGGGAATATTTCTCTCAGCCTGTCATCTTTATGGATCTTTGGCTATTTTGCATAGAGCTGGCGATTGTCGGAAGCATACAGGTGGCACCCAATTTGCTTTTTGTTTATAGTCCATGAGATTTTTTTATGGGTATGTGATGGATTTCTGGATTTGGTTGTCTGTAATCCTGGAGTTGGACCCTTGGTTAATGAAGTTCCGTCTTAGTTTTTGTTAACTTGGTTACTCCTACCTCTGGTTTCTGAACAGATGCTCTTGTACCTTTTAGCCTGTTTGTAAATAATTGAATGTTTGATGTGTCTAGTACCATAGGTGATCTGATCTGTAAGTTTGTGGTACAGGGATGTTTGTATTCAATTATCTTTTATGAGGATAATAGTGTCCTGAAAATTGATTTGTGTGGGGGAATGGGTATCAAAAGGCCCAAGGCAGCACGCTGGCAGCGAGGCCTCTCCTATGGAAAAAGTTAAGGGGACTCACCTTGAAGAGCGGCCATGCATTGTCATATGACATTGCAGCGTCATTTGAAATCAGTCACCATGGCAACGTGATGCTACAGGAGACGGACAGCTCCAAAAAAGTTGAGACCCCCCTCCCTCAAAGAAAAAAACACACACACACACCTCTCGGTGAGAAGCAGTCCTGCCGGTCCTGGGGCCCCATGCTCCCTCCTTCAGCTCCCCAACCTCCGGTCAGGGGACTGGAGGATGGAGAGGAGGGAGCATGGTGCCTCCGAAGGTGCAGGGCCTAAGACGACCGCCTTGCCCTAAGGTCGGCCCTGGTTCATCATTGTGTGGGGTATCAAAGGTATCAGTTCTACCTTCTCTTCTTTTCTTAAAATTACAAAGCCCTTTTTCTATTATTTCAATGTGTGTTCATATCAAAGGCATGTTCTTGTTAAGTAAGCAATAGTAGAAAAGAAAAAAAAAATGCGTTGCACATCATATTCCCCCCCCCCCCCCACTCTCCCCTCCCCCGAAGGGACCTCCAAGTTGGTAAAACATTTTTGTTGAGTTCAATATTAGATATAGAGGTTTAACTTGTCTCTGTGTGGTCTACAAATATTTGTGTCAATTACTTGTGTTACTTCCATTGGATTATTTTATTTTCATAAATCAGGAACAGCGAGGAGACAGCACATAGGGGCTTATCCATTTAACTTCGATATCGGCCAAAACAGCGTGCAATTTGATGCGATAAAAATCAGGCATTTTTGCCACATTCATTAAGAATTATCTATGCATAAAATTGGCTTGACATGGCAATACCATTTGGAACCTGATAGGCGGATACCTCCCCTCCCTCATGTAGGGGAAATAGAGCATAGTGGGAGGGGAGATGGCTTCTACCTGAGCAAACTCTTGTTGAACACACAGTGACAATCAGACTAAAGGGGAACTCAAACCTATCCCCGGTCTCAGCTCACCCTGTTCACAAACTAACTTTACAAAGCCTTTACAAATACTTAGGTTGTGGGCTTTTCTAACAGGTTCTCCTTTTCCTATTGTTTTATGTCTGAAGCGTTTATTCCCATTGTGTTATATTATGTCACGTGTATCGTACAGCGCTATGTACCTGGATGGCGCTATATAAATAAAGATATACATTCATGTGTCAGATTTGAGTGCAAAAAGGATCAATCAGCCAGATGTGACCCCACAAATATGTCCCTATAATTAGTACACTTTTGTCCTAGGAGGGATTGCCCTTTTAAGTGGTTGGAGAGGGAGCCTGGACACCATTGTCAATGGCATTGTTTAGAAAGCCTTGAAATGAATTGAAGAGGAGAGAGGCCTTGAAATTTGCAAAGAAAGCAGATGTCCTAAAATTGCCTATAATATAATTAGTAGCCCTCAGCAGTTACCTTATATACTACTAGCATACAGTATGTACCCGGCTTCGCCCGGGGAATGTAATATAGAATACATGTCCCCCGCCCCCCACTTCCCCCCCCCCCTGCTGCCAGCACATCTCACCGCTCCCCCAGCCCTCCACTGCTGGATGTAGTGCGGGGTGAGATTTGTCTGCATCTGTGTGTGTCTGTGTGTGTGTGTGTCTGTGTGTGTCTCCCCCCGCTGCCGGAACATGTCTTTTCCCCTCCCCCCCCCCACCCCCCGCTGGCGGCGCATCTCCCCGTGCCGCTGTGGCATGTCCCCTCGCTGCCGGCACATCTCCCCGCCCCCCTCCCCCCATTGGTACATCTCCCCTCGCTGCCGGCAAATGTTCCCGCCCCCCAGTTGGTACATCTCTCACCGCTGCGGACACATGTTTCCCCCCTGCACCGCTTCTCCCCCCCGCTAGCTGGCACATCTCCCCCCACCTCTCCCGCTGTTAGATCTCCCCAGCTAGCTGGCACATCTTCTCCAGCTAGCTGGCACATCTCCCCCTCCCCCCCGCTGGCACATCTCCCCCGCCATCTCACATCACACACACACTGCCCCGATCCAGGCAAGGACACGCTCCCTCCCTTAGTAGCCACGCCCCCGCCCCTGCTCTAACAGTAGCCGAGCCGAGCCCATAATTTGGGAGGTGAGTCACATTGGAACCTCAAAATAGTTGCGTTGACCTACAAATCCGCCGCAGAATGTACAGTCCAAATTTCGTTGTGTACGTGGTGCCTTTTGTGAGATATCGATGCTTCGAACATACAAACAAATGGAAAACGGAATCCAACTTATATTTATAGTATAGAATATACCATACACCATTTACAGTATAAACTGGCATTTTTTGCAAAAAGTGGCCAAAAATCTTGAGTGAAATGACAAGAATTTACGTGAAAATCCACAAATAAAGTAACGAAGCACATTTGAAGACATTTGCTTATCTCCACTAAGTAGTGGTACCACTTTCTATTTAGTTTCTATAGTGGTTAAATAACAAAAATAACTTCTCTAATGCAGGGGAGCACAATCTTTTTTTCCCTGCGCCCCCCTGCCATCTGTCCCCCTCTCCTCACGCCCCCCCCCCCCCCTGCTTACCTGCTTACCTTGCTTCTGACGTCCTGGCGTCATGACGTCACTTTGCCACGGCAACGCGACATCACATGACCTCGCGGCGTGGCCGTTGCCATGGCGAC
The DNA here is from genome assembly GCF_040206685.1 of Ascaphus truei. Lineage (NCBI taxonomy): Eukaryota > Metazoa > Chordata > Amphibia > Anura > Ascaphidae > Ascaphus > Ascaphus truei. The sequence goes on from NC_134490.1 coordinate 25,995,666, forward strand.
CCGTGACCAGGAGCGTCTGAAACAAGGTAAGTAGAAGTTTATAGAGGCCCTGCAGCTCCCCCGGCATTAATTTAAATGTATTCGGGAAGCGTGCGGGCCCTCTGTAAACCCCGCGCCCCCCTCAGCGACTCTCACGGGGGCGCGCCCCCCACTTTACGCACCGCTGCTCTAAGGCAGGGGTGTACAAAGTGAGTGTGCAACCCGATGTCGCATTTGACGCTTGAGCCAAGCAGGTGTGGTGGGGAGGGGAGAGCGGACAGAGGGCTGCAGGAAGAAAACTTTGTGCACCCTGCTCTAAGGCAATGTAATAAATAGAGATAGTGTGGAGTCGTTTTCTTTGTTTAAACTCTATGTTGTCCATCCTCAGAGGCCCATCAATGACGCAAAAACATGTTAACTTCAGTTAATCTTGTTATGTGCTAACAGGGATATTCAACGCTCGGTAATGATGTTGAAAACAGTACTTAAGGAACCCTTGTGTTACTATAATGGACCCAAGTGCTAACGATGTGCATCCACAGAGCTCCGTTATAGATAACACAGGGATTTAGTGATTGGTTAGTTAGGTCAGAGCTAAACTTGGCGTTACTCGGATCCAGACACTGAAATAGGTTTGTTACAGGGTCTGAATAAGTGTAAGACCACAGTCAGGTAGGATTTAACTATCACATTGTTATTTACAGGGTTCTTTTCCTCTCCTGACTTCTCTTCTTTAACTTTAATTAAACCCCAATGCAGGGGCAGGATGGGAGTAACGCTGCCTTTGAGTAAGACTGGCGTAACACCAGGTTATGTGAAGCCAACGCAAGGCACTGCTAACTTCACAGGGCGTTAAGCCTGCGCTAATGAGAACGAGGAAGGGACGTTGTTTTTGCATTTATTTAGCTTTGTGGATACCTGTTAATCTCAGGTAAGCTAATGGACGAGACGTATTAAGGTGCTTAGTAGACCAGATTTAATGGGATCTGTGTATATACACCTGTATGAGGTAATGTCTAGTATGTCTCTACTTATATGTAGCACAACTTGCTTTTTTTTTTTTTTTTTTTTCAACTTACATTTTTTATTGGTTGCTCACATAGTTTACAAACATAGTGTCCTCTTATACTTGACAAAATAGTCTACATTTCCGAACCAACGCCGATTTTCCGTGATCCATAACCATGACACAACTTGCTTTTTAGCATGTAACACTCCTTAGCATGTAACATGCTACTAATTAAGCCGTGTTAACCTTTGCTGTGATGAGAGGCCCTTGTAACGTACCATGTATTTCATAGCCACTTTTTCGTTTTGCTGGGCGGTGATCGGGCTGAACGCTCTGAGCGACTAGGTCCAATCAAAACGGAAGTGGAGTCCCTTCCACTCCGCATCCAGGTACCAGTCCGGGTTATGTGATCGCGCCTGACGTGATCACATGACTGGAAGTGCCGGACATCTGTGCCACCAGCCTTCCAGCACTGTAAAGGTTAAAGCACAGCATAATAGACACTGGGTGTATACTCTATAATCTAATTATAGATAATCATAGATAGTGCAAGCAGTTAGTATATTCTAATTGCCAGCTTTGCTAGTGGTTTTTATTTATATGTTGACGTTAGTGAATCATGTGCTAATTTGGGCACAAATAGTGTGAGCAAAGGATTAGCTACTGGCCCCTATTAAAATATGCTGTAAAGATGGTTTCCCCATGCTAGAATAAGGGTTCATTCACCTCCATTCAAATGTATGCAACTAAAATCTCTAGCACTGGAAGACCATTTCACAGTATAATGAACAGCGGTACAGAGCCACGTAGGTTCGTTATTGACTTAACAAGGCGCGAACCTAATGCAGTGTTAAATGCTGTTTTTGGATGGAAAGGGCACTGTGTTATCTATAACGTCTGTTAGTGCTAATGATAGGCACAATATGTGTTTCTCGTAACAACGGGTATCCCCAGAGCTCCATTATAGTTAACGTGGGGATTTAGTGAGGTGCTAGTCAAGTCATACCTAAAAGTGTCGCTAATCCCATCCAGACCTTAAAATATAGTCTGGGAGAGTCTCTCAGGTGTGCTCACTTTTGTGTTCTTTAAATGAGTGTTCTGGGGAGATATATAAGTAGCTTTACAAAAAATAGCACTCACATCTCTCTCGTAGTGTATGCATGTGTAGGGCTGAGTGTAAAGCAAGGTATAGATTCTCTGCTGCACACCAGTATTACATTTGTCAATACATATGGTTACCGGTGCTTCTGGCTCAGGGAATACCTGCCAAGACCATCCAGAATCAGTATATCAGGGGATGATTCAGGGCACTGCGGGTTTTGAATCAGAAGATACATTTATTTGTCAGAGTAACCGACAAAAAAATGTATCTTCTGATTCAAAATCCGTAGCGCCCTGAATCATCCTCTGATAGGGCGAGTATAAAGGCATATACTAAGTAGAGCATAGTGTCAGAGAAGGAGCAGTAGAGGGAGGTGTCTAAAATTTGCTAGCATGCGACTGTGGAACACCTGGAATGTTTATAGACAAAAATCAATATGAAACTGATTATCCTGCAGGCCAGACAGAAAGACTGCACTGAAGCAGCACTTCCCCTACACAACAAATACAGGCCTTATCCTTCCAATTTGACAGTTCAGAGTGAGGATGCAGCTCTAAGCCCGAGTTCAGGGTGCATGCTGAGGCTGTGTGCTCCCGTGCACGCCTCCACCGCATGCTCCTGCAGCCCAGCGATCTGTGTTCAGGCTGCAGGAGTCGGGTTGCGGCGTTTGGGGGGGGTGATGGGGGCGTGGCCAATGTGTCACGCAGCTGGTTCGCTGAACCAGCTCATGTGACGCAACTGCCGCCCCAAAAAATCAATATCTGTTGTAGCGGCAAAATGTAGCAGCGACAATGCTGTACTTTGCCGCCACAAGATTCATTGAAAACCATGTCACTGTTTCGATCGTGCGCGCGCATGTCGTGTAGTAAGCAGAGGAAGATAGAATGGCCTAAAAAGGTCAAGTTGTGCGCCTTGCACTACACCAATGGAGATATGGGGAACCAATAAATTGTGAATGTGTGGTGACGGAACAAAAAACTGCAATAAGAGTGCGGAGGTGGTGCTGGCAGGGATGGGGTTAATGATAAGCAATGTGATGAGTCACAGCCAATTAGGGACCCCTACCATTATGTAACCCAATTTGAAGTGTGGGAGGGATTTGTATGCAGAAGCCCTATCACAGTCTGACATTAATCAACCAATGGGGTAAGAATTAAGTGTATAAAGATCTGAGAGAATCACTCTGTAATTGCCCCCGATGAAGCCACAACGGTGAAACATATGTTGGGCAGGCTAAGCGTCACCACCTAGTGCGCTGGCTATATCGGAGAGGTCTGTTGCCTTTTCTCAGTTAGAGTGTTTCGGAGCCTTCTAAAGGAAGCACAACACTGACTACTCTCCTATTTGTTATGGTTCCGAGTACAAGACACATACTTTGTGATCTTGAAATAGCTGTTTTGCTAAACATAACAGACCTCTAGGTTCATTTACCTTTGAACCTGTTGGTCTGGTACAGGCCATTAAGTGTCCTTGTGGATTGCTGTACATCGGGAAGACTGTTAGGATGCTGAAAGAACGTATGGCCATGCACCGTTCAAACATCAGAAAAGCCCTACTGAGTGATGCCGCTGTGTGTATATATCCGTATACTAGCATTAGCTGGCTCAACAAATATACTATATTATTCTGAGCACACACACTATATTAAGCTATACTCTCCATTTAGGTGTAGTCCTCAAACTATATAGAACTGTATTGGTATAACTACCACTGTTAGTATAATCATATAGCAGTGGGACATTCTAAAATAGTTATTCCTAGCATACACTGTTAGTTTGAACTAGGCATAGTTACCTCCTCCGTTTTTTAATTTATTTTAATCACTTTGGTTCACGTTAGTTTTTTGCTGCAATAAATATATTTTAATCATTTATTAATAAATAGTCATTTTTAATATAGGTATAGGTGTTCTCTTGTGCGGCTATTAGGGAGCTTTCTTTCTTTTCTTTGCTTATCGTGTAGTAAGCACCCTGAACGCGGCCTGAGGCAGGCAGCGTAACTGCTAGAATTGTGACTGTGTTGCTGCTGCCACCAGCGGCTGTGCTGCTGCGGCTGCGCATGCCTTTGAGTGACTGACAGCAACACAAGAGGGACGGCACCTGTCACACGCGTACTAATTAAAGATTTAGCACTGGGTGAAGGAAAGGAGATACGAGGGGGGTATTGGTGAAAGTGAATGTGGTGTGGGGTCTGCCTTTGTGTTAGCACTTTGCAATGTAAACACGTACCTTCTCTCTTTCCCATAAATGTTTTCAGTACCGCTGTAACTTGCCACTGGAGATGTGTAATTGCCACTGAAGAGGGCAAATCACGGGAAATGTGCAGGTTCTTTTCACAAGACAATTCTCAAAAACAGCCAGCTTTGGATTTTGTTTTTGGCATCCTTTAAAATTCAGTGTGCAAGGTCACGTGGCTCCTTATATACTGCTATTTACTGGAATTTACACAACATTCTGCCCAAAAGTGGCCACATTGTGGCGAAATTTGTGAAATTTGCTACATTGACAGACAGACTTTAAAACAATGTAAAATGTTTTCAAATATCACACACAAAAAACAATGTACAAAGCAAGTTGGAAGACATCTGCACATTTCTACTTTTCAAATTGGAAATTGCGGCAGCAGGAGGCAGCTGTTGTATACAATTGTTTGTTCTTTTCATTCGCAGCATGAAAATAAGAGGAGACAAAAGGGAAAAGCATAATGATTTGATTGTGTAAAGATGTGAAGCACAAATTCCATGACACGCAGTAGTAGTAGAAACATGGGAAGCCATGAATTAAAGGTGCAATCCTGCACAGGCAGCCATAAAGCATGCTTTTGTAAACAATGTAAACATCTAATTGGCTCTATTAAAGCTGCAATCCCCCCTGGCTCTTCTCACCCCCCACAAAACCATTGCCCTTCAGCCCAAACAATACCATCTCAATACTATCTCAGGAGCTTGTCAAATGCCACCATCCTAAAACCCTACAAAAAAATTCAGCTTCCACTCAATTTCTAACAATCACACTCCCCCATCAGTATGTGTCTGATTTATACGCTGGAGATCATGAGTCCTACTGCTATTATGGCTACGTGGAGCAGTGTATGCAAAGGTGGCTTTCTCTGTGGTTTGAATTGAAGTAAAAAATACCACTGCTCTCATACTTTATCAGTTGCTCTCATAGCAGAAAACACAGTGGAAATATTGATGCTGACAATACATTACCCTTTTGGTAATCCAGCACAGGTATATAGGAAAAACTGCTCACCTATGAAATTGAATGTCCTAATTTAAAATGGTAGGTGCAAGGGAGGTAAATTACATATAGATTACAGAGTAAACTCAAAAGACTGAGTTTAAAAGTACCCCTCTGTTTGCACTCATTACCTATTACTTGTATATGTTTCTATAGCCATAAAAGACGAATCCCTTAGCTAGAAACTAAAAGCGGAAAACGACGAAAAACAAAAAAGTTTTAATACATATTTAGGTCATACACTCAAAAGTTAAAATACGTGAATATATTCCCTGTGTATAGGTTTACCAGTGATGTTGCACCCGTGAGGGATACTATGTGGCAATAGCCAACTGCGGCCACATAGCTTTTGGTTTCATTGTTACTCTGTAAACACTAGATACTTTTTTCCCTATATTAATAGTGATTGGTTTACATTGTAGTAAAGTCTGGCATTAATCGATGTATTAACCACAGACACCTTACTATCTACTAAGCTAAGGCAACAGCAATTTCACTGTGAACTTCGAGTGGGTATCACATGTATATTTTTACCGCAGGGGAAGATAGGGATATCTTTAGTTAAAATATATATTAATATAGCTATATTGATTGATACATCCCATCACTTCCCCACTGCTCCTCTGAGGGGAATCATATTCACGTATTTTAACTTTTGAGTGTATGACCTAAATATGTAGTAAAAATGTTTTGTTTTTCATCGTTTTCAGCTTTTAGTTTCTAGCTAAGGGATTCATCTTTTATGGCTATAAAAACATATACAAGTAATAGGTAATGAGTGCAAATAGAGGGGTACTTTTAAACTCAGTCTTTTGAGTTTACTCTGTAATCCTTTTGGTAATCCAGTCAGTTTGTTAGGGGCTAGCAATGTCTCTCGTAGGGAGGTCCTATGTGCCCCCCTCATCAGACATGCTCACACGTTACAGAACAAATATTTACCACTATGACCTCAGCCACTCGGCTGCAGCCAATTATATGCTCTCAAGTTTCAGTGAGTGAAGAAGTTACTCTCACTCAAACGGGTCTCTGTATAGACGTAGAGAAATGTGTGTTTAGATGCCCTGCTACATTTTTTTTGGAGTAGAGCTGCGGCATATAGAAGAACAGTTTCTTACATCTTATGCCGCTTCACATATGGAAGATTTTGGGGGGCAAAAAAGAATGGCGCACAGAGGTGCAGACTGTGATATATCTCATTATATTATGTGCATCATATAACTCCTCCCCAACTCCTCCTACGAACTCTCCCCAAGGTGCAAGCTGGGGCAGTGACGCAGAATGTGATACATCTTATTATATTATGTGCACTGTGTAACTCCTCCCCCAACTCCTCCTACGAACTCTCCCCAAGGTGCAAGCTGGCGCAGTGGCGCAGAATGTGAGATACATCTCATTATAATATGTGCGCTGTGTAACTCCTCCTACGAACTCTCCCCAAGGTGCAAGCTGGGGCAGTGACGCAGAATGTGATACATCTCATTATAATCTGTGCGCCGTGTAACTCCCGGCAACTCCTCTACGGACGCTCCCCAAGGTGCAACCTGGGTCAGACTGCGCAAAATTAGAGCTAAATGCTTTGATATATAGATGCAGGGTGAACATGCCCTGGTTTAGCTCCAAAAATACTGTGCTACAAAGACCCTAGAGCATTTCATTTTTTTACGTTTATTTAATAATACTTCTTTTGCTATTATACTATCCTTAAAAGGATAGCCTCTAAGAGCCTTGAAGTGTGCTTAGGTTTTCGTGTGCTTTGGTTTTCGCTTATGTTTTCTTGTTTAGGTTTTGGACACAATTTCAGTGCTTGTTTTTTATTTGTATTTTGGTTCTGGCTTTGCCAAAACTCAATTTGTTTGGTCTAGATTTTGAACTTTTATCAAATTTTGGGGAGACAAAACAAAATAAGCAGAAAAATGCTAAGCTAGCATGATTAAGCATGAAAAATGCTTGAATAAAAGTATAAAATCGTAAAAACAATTAGAACTGAAAAACTTAAAATAATTTAAAAAAAGATATGTTAAGAAACACTTAGGGATGAGCATTTGGACTGAGGTTCTGTTTTTTTGGTTCTAAATAATTTGGGGGTTTTGGTTCTAAAAATGTTAAGGGTTTTGGAATGTAAGGTTCTGGTAGGTTCTCATTTAACAGACCCAGTTTTGCCCATCTTTTCTAGCGTCTGCTTTATACTCCAGCTCTCCTTGGTAATCCCTAACTATGTAGATGCAGAAGTAATTATCTATAGCTTCACATTTTACAGATTGTAGTAATCTTACACCACTTTCTACCACATTCCCTGCAATTGATATACATTTGATGCAGAACATTTCCATTAATCTGCTATGCTAAAGCACACTTTAAAATGATTTGGTAGGAGGTAATATAATATTCTGGCTTGTCATTAATGAAAAGGAAGAGAGAAAACATTTGCATGCTTTTCGTATCTGCACTTACGTTATGCTGCCAAACTAATCAGAGAAATGTGGCTATTTTACCCCTGAAGAATCGTGACATTTTGAGGTGGATTTAAAGTTCACTTATAAGGTTGTCATGTAAACAGCTGACTAACCTTAAATGTTAAATGACTGCACCATTGTACGCCCCTTAGCTGTTTTATACTACAACTAGGGCTGCTGACAGGGGGACGAGGGGACAAGGGGAAAACTGTCTTGGGCCTGGCCGCAGAGGGGGACCCAGCGCTCTGAACCCAGAAGTTTGGTCCCGGTGGAAGTAGGGCTCAACGTCTACTATCAGGCGCCTGTGCGGGTTTCTACCTTGCCACCAGGTAGGGCCCAGACTATCCAAGCCCTCTTCAAGTCAACAGTTAGGGCCCTGGACACCCTCAGTCAATAGTTAGGGTCCTAGGACCACCCCAGGTCAACAGTTAGGTCCCCCATATCCCCCTCCCAGTCAACAGTTAGGAACCCTTGACCGCTCACGGTCAACAGTTAGGGTAGCTGGACTCACTCAACAACCTGTGGCCAATCACCAATTCTACAACTTGTAAAGACATCTTAATAATATGTCTATCTTATTGTGCTCTATATAGAGATTATAGATCATATTTACTATGTAGTCTTCTGCCATAAGACACCTTCCAGTGCTAGAACACAAGTTACAGCCAAATGGCTGTGTATTTGTTAATAAAAGGTGCATCGTTATTCCTGCTGTGCTAGTTTTTTTTCCCCCATTATATCTTATGGATTACAGATTGTGATTAGTTGATGGAAGGGGTTTGGGGTATGCATACTGCAGCTCTTATTCTTAGCTGGCCGATTACTTTGGGGCTTTGCTGAATATACGTCTAGTAGTTTTGTTTTTTGGATTAAAACTGTTGAAAAGTTGAAAGTTAATTTTGCTTTGTTTCATTCTTCTGGTATTATTACATCCCAATGCAGCATTCCTTGCATGTACTTCAGCATAGAAAGATATCAAATTATAGCTCTTGGATTTTTAAAGCACTTTGTACCAATAACAGAAATTAAGAGCAAGGCTATTGTGGCAGGGTGGTTTCCCTGTCTGATATCTATGCAGGGAAAGCATGGGTGTAGCTACTGTGTCCAACCATGAGCTGGTTAATCTCAGCCTGCGAGAGACCATACTGGCTTGGGGTCCCCCCATCCCTCATCCCCCTCCCCCCACTACTATATATATGTATACCAACCAGTATATGTATATTTATATATGTGTATATATGATCAAATCACAATTACATAGTGGGTCATTTTTACTAAGCCATCTTCTTCCATAAGACACCTTCTAGTGCTGGAACAGACCTTACATTCTATTGACTTGAATGAGCTGTAAGAGTGCTGGAAGAGACAGTGCCTAATGGCAGAAAACTGCTGAATAAATATGGACAAAAAGAGAGGGGGTAGAAAACATAATTGGGAAGATGTCTCAATCAACACAAAGAAAAGTGTGTGTCAGGGGCAGTGCTCGATTTTGTGATCTTGGTTGCATCAAATGTAAGAAGCTTGTCAGTGAGGTTTCCCACCTCTGGTTCTCGTAGGGAAGCAGAAAGATGTATGCCAAGCTCACACATAGCGGGTTGTTTGAAGAAAATTATATGGAAAAAAATTGGATTAACCGGGCCAAAGATACCAACCACTACCAGGGCCCTAATGGGTATTTGATAGAACAGGCAGGGGGTGAGCAGGCGTTTTGATGTAGGGGAAGGGAGGTAGGTCTCCAGAACATTTTTTAGGGTAAAGAAACATCTGAAATGAGAGGCTTGGATCTTACTCTTTATATCTTTATATTACTATACCACAATTGTAAAAAAAATTTTTTTATATATATATATATATATATATATATATATATATATATGCAAATATAACTGTTACAGTTATAATACAGTTATATTTGCATATTTGCTTTCCTGTGGAGGGTTTTTGTCACTTTTTTTACTCACCATAACTTAACTCAGTATTATGTTTTATATATATATATATATATATATATATATATATATATATATATATATATATATACATATACACTTTTTTTCATGGGTTTTAAGAAAATTAGAAATGTCTAGTAAAATATATATATGATAAAAAATCACTGGCACTCCAATAGAAATTCAATAATGAATAGGTGCATGTCCCATATAAATAATAAAAGTATACATTACCGCATAGCAGCAAAAAGGGAGACAGCACTCAGGTGAATGAAAATAAAAGTATTAAATACAGCACATAACTCCAACGTTTCGATCCCACAGGGACCTGCACCACCCTGAGGAAGATCCCCCTGTGGGATCGAAACGTTGGAGTTATGTGCTGTATTTAATACTTTTATTTTCATTCACCTGAGTGCTGTCTCCCTTTTTGCTGCTATGCGGTAATGTATACTTTATATATATATATATAGATATATATATATATATATATATATATATATCTATATATATATATATATAAATAAATATATATATATATATATATATATAATGTGCGTGTACTATATATATACTGTAGTACTAAATGTACTATATATATATATATATATATATATATATATATATATATATATACACGTGCAGTATATATGTGTACTACGCATTTCTACTTTTGATAAAAACCCACAAAAGAAAAGAAAAATTTTAATTTCATCGCATTGTTTGAATCCTAGTTATCGGTCTGTTTCGTGTTCACAATACTTTCACAGTAGATTCCTTATACAATATATTGTAAACATAGGATAACATGAATAAGCCATGTAGCTGGAAGAATTTCCCACACTCCTTATCTATGCACATGCTTAAGCCTTGTATTCAAAGAATATCACATTTTTGTTGTTAAAATTGATTATTCATGTTGGTTGACAATTTAGTAGGCGGATTGTATTATCAGATCATTATATTTGTCCTCTATACATAATATTTATACAGCAATATATGTAATATTATGGGCCATATGTACTAAGCAGTCTTGGGCCATAATGACCATAATGGCCATTGTTCCATTCACTGTAGGGTGTCTTCCAGCACCGAAAGGTGTCTTATGGCAGAAAACTGCTTAGTAAATATGGGCCTACTGTATATGTGTTGTAGTTAAAAGATGAATCGTCGCAGAAAGAGCCAACACAGACATTATATTTACGAGGTTGGACCTTTTTGTCCTTTTTGTCAACAGCATGCAAGACGACAATATAGAAGCTTCTGCGTCTATATCTCAGCTTCTGAGAGAGAGCTATTTAGCTGAAACTAAGTTACACCACGAGAACAGTGAACAAAGCAGATCTATCTCTTCTTCTCATTCATTTCAACATAGCGTCCACTCTGGCAAGGTTGAGGAGTTAGGGGGAGCAGATGACCATCCGGATCTCTCTGCTTTTCTAAACCAGGAAGAATTAGATCAAAGTGTACATTTGGCAAGGCAATCAATTGACCATGGTGGAAAACAGAAAGAGATACTGACTAATCTTAATTGTCCCGCTAAAGAATTGAATAAACAACCTACACCCGTTGGAAGCCCACCAGTGGGCAGATCAAGCAAATCATTACCTACTGACAAAGGACAACCGACAAACTTTTATCAGGAACATGTTGTTAAAGGTACAAAGAACTACACAGAAGGCAATACAGATCTGAAAAAACAACAGAGAACCAGTCCATATGGAGCTGAAACAGAGTCGAAAAAGGAGTTTCTAAACAAAGCCGCGGATTTTATTGAAGAACTTTCTTCACTCTTTAAAGGTAACAGCTCCAAGAGGATCAGGCCTAAGTCTTTAAAAAATCGCAGGAGCAAACGTGACTTTAAAAGTGGATCAGTGGAAGAAGACATCTCTAATTACACTAGTCAGTCAGACAACAGAGAGAGGCCACACTACACGCCAGAAGAAACAGAGGCAGAGATCAATATTACTGGCGCTCAGGAAATAGAGAGATTGGAAGCCATAGAATCGGTAACTGATCAGGAAGCAGTGCCAGAGAAAACAGATACACCATCTTCATCTATTTATTTGGAGAGGGCTATTGGGCAGCCTCCAAATTTTGTCCAGAAAATAAGAAGTAGAGAGGTTACAGAAGGAGCCAGAGTACAATTGGATTGCATTGTGGTTGGAATTCCAGCACCTGAAGTAAGGTACATATTTTGATGCTTTTACTTCTTCCTGAACAGTTACAATCTATATATTTTTACCTTATTTGAAACATTGGGTTTCCCGGAGCTGAACAGCAGCACTGCAAGCTCAAGGGACCCCCTAGAACAGGAGTGGTCAACTCCAATCCTCAAGAGCCACCAACAAGTCAGGAATTCTGGCTTCAGCACTTGTGGCTCAATCAGTGGCTCAGTCATTGACCGAGTCACATATTGAGCCACCTGTGCTGAAGCAGGGATATCCTTAAAACATGACCTGTTGGTGGCCCTTGCCACTTGCCCTAGTAGCTGAGATAATGATTTTTTAAATTCTCTTACACGAATTCTGGTTCTGGAGAAACAATATGGCCACTGGGGTTATACTCACTCTGGTGGCCAATACTGGAAAAACGACAAAAACATTTTATCTTGGCAATTGGGGGGTTCCTTGAGCAGCTACTCAGCTCCAGATGGTTCATATGAACTGTACTATCAAACTATACGATTTAAAATGATGATTAGTATTTTTAAAGGAAGTGGAACTGTTGGTTTTTAAATGACATAGTAGCAGTACTTCTGGTTTGTACATACAAAAATACCCCGAGTACCATCACACACTGACCACCATAATATGCGCAAACAGATATAGCAGGCATCATTGTTGTCACCTTTGGGGTATGTTAGGGTGCAGTGCAGTATTTGGCAGCAATATTATCACTGAATCCAATTTATACTGGGATAATGGGAGCTATGTTTGGGTATGTTGAGATATCTGGGGGCCCAAAGTCATTTATTTATTAAGGCTTTTGATACCTGGTTTTGTTTTTTAAAATGAAATGTCCCAAACACATGTGGACATTTGTGTACAAGTTCACTCGTTCTCAGACATCTCCATTCCCACAACTGACTAAAAGAGGCCCCCTTAATGAGCCAAGATAATTATAGGAACATGCTAATCAAATGGGTATGAAATAGAAGCAATCATTGGCATTGTTGGAATGTCTCAGAGCTATAATATAAAAGAAGACCTTTATCAAGAAAGAACTGTTACATTTAGTTCACTACCAATTCATTCAGCACGATATTTGCTCAGCAGTTTATTGATTTAAGCATGATTTCATAAAGTTTAATAGATGAGTAAATATTTTATAAACCATGATGCAGGTTCGATTTGATAGTTTGAATAAATATTTTATTGACAGATTTAGGAGACACGAAAATGTTGGCGGTAATCACAGGGGAAGGCATTAAAGTACATTTTAGAGGGGTTTTTTTTAAAGATATTTTGTGGACATCTTGCCTTGCTCTTCATTAGTTTTTAAGTGTTTGGATTTAGTGGATTTGGGGGAATGTTCATCAAAATTGGATACTTTTTTTAATTGTAATTATGCTAAAACGTATACTTAAAATATGCATGCACGTCACGTTGAGACGTTTTCTGTCACATTTTGTTACTTAATAGTCATTCCAACTGTAAATGTTTTAAGTGGTTGTATGTAATAATATGACAAGTTAGTTGTACTGTACAGCTATTTGACTCAGATACTTGTATAATAATGATAAACTGCCATGTCTAAGCAATTTATGTTAAAGAATGTTGTATGAAATGTAGCAAGAAGGTATTTGGTGGGCTACATAAAGGGGATGACTATAAATGGTTTCAAATAGGCATTATGATGCTACGTTTCATGATAAATGTCAATTTATGTTGCATCCCTTTGCATAATATATGAAGGTGTTTTGTATCAACCTTGTTACATTGTAACTGTCACAGTTTTCCTGTCGCATCTATCAAATCCAGCAGAACTGGGGTGTTAAAGGAACAATACAAATGGGCCGTTTGTTCTCATTTATCTTTTACAGGTAGTCCTCGTTATCCAACGTTTCACTTTACAACGAATGGCATATCCAACGCTTTACAATGCAACCCTACGGGTTTCTCGACACCGGAATGCGTTATCCAGCGCTCACCACCACTGATTAACATGGGACTCACTTTACAACGGTTTCACTATCCAACACTACTTCCAGAACGGAATCCGTTGATAACCGAGGACTGCCTGTATTTTAATTTTTTTTACATAGGATTGAAGCAGGGGGTCTCTGGAGCTGAAGCCCGTTCATTTCAGCCCCTGGCACCCCCTGCTTCCAGAGATACTTAACTCCGAAGGGGGTGCTGGTGTCTCCTGCAATTGTATAGCACCCGCGTCAGGTGGGCCAATAGGATGCCGCACCGGATGGCGTCACGACTTCCTATTGGCCCTCAGAATGCGGGAGCTTTGAAAAGCGGCCATTACGTGAATTCCAGCCAGCGAGCTGGAGTGGCTACCGGCACCCCTTACAGAGGTACGTATCTCCGGAAGCACGCAGTTTCCCGAACTGAAATTAATGGGGTGCAGCTCCGGAGACCCCTGCTTCAATCCTATGTAAAAAAAAATATTGTAAAAATGAAAGAAAAACGGCCATCTTGGATTGGCGCTCTCTATGCCCGTAGATTAACCATAGTAGATGCAGGAAACGCAAAACAAGTTTCATACATTTGGCCAAGACGCCGATTGAATATAGAGAAAATTATTGTTTCACATTAAGCTGACAAACATATCGTTTTGAAACACCAGCATGGGCAGGCTTATTATTTTATAGCCAAAATATAGATACTACAATCCTGTTTGTAATGTGGAATTCATTACCCATGGAGACTGTGATGGCAGATACAATATATTTGTTCAAAAAAAGGTTGTTCATATTTTTAGAAAGGAAAGGTATACAGGGAGATACCAAATAAGTAAACATGGGAAGGATGTTGATCCAGGGAGTAATCTGATTGCTAATTCTTGGAGTCAGGAAAGAATTTATTTTTCCCCTTATGAGAAATCATTGGATGATATGTCACTGGGGGTTTTTGTTTGCTTTCCTCTGGATCAAAAAGTATAGATATAGGATAAAGTATCTGTTGTCTAAATTTAGCATAGGTTGAACTTGATGGATGCATGTCTTTTTTCAACTTCATCTACTATGTAACTATATGTTCCTAGTAACACAATATATTCCATTATAGGTCAGAATATCAGAGTTTCCATAGAATGCAATGGCAGTTATAACGCAGAATGCCCCACTGTATCCCACCACGGGGTACAATAAATCTGGATACATCTGTATGTAACGATGATTTGGGCAAAATGAAAGATACTGGTAGTTATTAATTGCAGTGATTTATGCAGTATTGAGAGTCAATAGGTGCTCTGCTATTGTGTAATTGCTTTTGCATACAGTCTTCATTATTCCTTCTGGGGGCTCAAATGATTACATTAAATCCAATGGAAACTCTGGAATATTTGCATTTTAAGGAGATATGTTGTGTTATCTAGGGGAACAATCTCTCACACTACATCTATATATTGGGATATATCGCAATATTAACACAGAAACATAGAATTTGTCGGCAGATAAGAACCGCTTGGCTGTGTCTGCCCATTTCCCTATCGGCTGAAAAAACGCAGCCCCTGTTTGATCTTTGGCTTTCGTATTTAGGAAAGGTTTACTATATAGCTATCCCCTTACTGTATATCTATCCCAAGCATGTATATATTCCCTTACTGTATATCTATCCTAAGCATGTATATATTCCCTTACTGTATATATATATCCCAAGCATGTATATATCCCCTTACTGTATATCTATCCCAAGCATGTATATATTCCCTTACTGTATATCTATCCCAAGCATGTATATATTCCCTTACTGTGTATTTATCCGAAGCATGTATATATTCCCTCACTGTGTATCTATCCCAAGCATGTATATATTCCCTCACTGTGTATCTATCCCAAGCATGTATATATTCCCTTACTGTGTATCTATCCCAAGCATGTATATATTCCCTTACTGTGTATCTATCCCAAGCATGGTTATATTCCCTTACTGTATATCTATCCCAAGCATGTATATATCCCTTACTGTATATCTATCTCAAGCATGTATATATCCCCTTACTGTGTATCTATCCCAAGCAGGTATATATTCCCTTACTGTGTATCTATCCCAAGCATGGTTATATTCCCTTACTGTATATCTATCCCAAGCATGTATATATCCCTTACTGTATATCTATCTCAAGCATGTATATATTCCCTTACTGTGTATCTATCCCTAGCAGGTATATATTCCCTTACTGTGTATCTATCCCAAGCAGGTATATATTCCCTTACTGTGTATCTATCCCAAGCATGGTTATATTCCCTTACTGTATAGCTATCCCAAGCATGTATATATTCCCTTACTGTGTATCTAACCCAAGCATGGATTCCCTTACTGTATATCTATCCCAAGCATGTATATATTCCCTTACTGTGTATCTATCCCAAGCATGTATATATTCCCTTACTGTATATCTATCCCAAGCATGTATATATTCCCTTACTGTGTATCTATCCCAAGCATGATTATATTCCCTTACTGTATATCTATCCCAAGCAGGTATATATTCCCTTACTGTATATCTATCCCAAGCATGTATATATTCCCTTACTGTGTATCTATCCCAAGCATGTATATATTCCCTTACTGTGTATCTATTCCAAGCATGATTATATTCCCTTACTGTATATCTATCCCAAGCAGGTATATATTCCCTTACTGTATATCTATCCCAAGCATGTATATATTCCCTTACTGTGTATCTATCCCAAGCATGTATATATCCCCTTACTGAATATCTATCCCAAGCATGTATATATTCCCTTACTGTATATCTATCCCAAGCATGTATATATTCCCTTACTGTGTATCTATCCCAAGCATGTATATATTCCCTTACTGTGTATCTATTCCAAGCATGATTATATTCCCTTACTGTATATCTATCCCAAGCATGTATATATTCCCTTACTGTATATCTATCCCAAGCATGATTATATTCCCTTACTGTATATCTATCCCAAGCAGGTATATATTCCCTAACTGTATATCTATCCCAAGCATGTATATATTCCCTTACTGTATATCTATCCCAAGCATGTATATATTCCCTTACTGTGTATCTATCCCAAGCAGGTATATATTCCCTTACTGTGTATCTATCCCAAGCATGTATATATTCCCTTACTGTGTATCTATTCCAAGCATGATTATATTCCCTTACTGTATATCTATCCCAAGCAGGTATATATTCCCTTACTGTATATCTATCCCAAGCATGTATATATTCCCTTACTGTGTATCTATCCCAAGCATGTATATATTCCCTTACTGTGTATCTATCCCAAGCAGGTATATATTCCCTCACTGTGTATCTATCCCAAGCATGTATATATTCCCTTACTGTATATCTATCCCAAGCATGTATATATTCCCTTACTGTATAGCTATCCCAAGCATGGTTATATTCCCTTACTGTATATCTATCCCAAGCATGGTTATATTCCCTTACTGTATATCTATCCCAAGCAGGTATATATTCCCTTACTGTGTATCTATCCCAAGCAGGTATATATTCCCTTACTGTATATCTATCCCAAGCATGGTTATATTCCCTTACTGTATATCTATCCCAAGCATGTATATATTCCCTTACTGTGTATCTATCCCAAGCAGGTATATATTCCCTTACTGTATATCTATCCCAAGCAGGTATATATTCCCTCACTGTGTATCTATCCCAAGCATGTATATATTCCCTTACTGTATATCTATCCCAAGCATGGTTATATTCCCTTACTGTGTATCTATCCCAAGCATGGTTATATTCCCTTACTGTGTATCTATCCCAAGCATGGTTATATTCCCTTACTGTGTATCTATCCCAAGCATGTATATATTCCCTTACTGTGTATCTATCCCAAGCATGTATATATTCCCTTACTGTGTATCTATCCCAAGCATGTATATATTCCCTTACTGTGTATCTATCCCAAGCATGTATATATTCCCTTACTGTGTATCTATCCCAAGCATGTATATATTCCCTTACTGTATATCTATCCCAAGCAGGTATATATTCCCTTACTGTATATCTATCCCAAGCATGGTTATATTCCCTTACTGTGTATCTATCCCAAGCATGGTTATATTCCCTTACTGTATATCTATCCCAAGCATGGTTATATTCCCTTACTGTATATCTATCCCAAGCAGGTATATATTCCCTTACTGTATATCTATCCCAAGCATGGTTATATTCCCTTACTGTATATCTATCCCAAGCATGGTTATATTCCCTTACTGTATATCTATCCCAAGCAGGTATATATTCCCTTACTGTATATCTATCCCAAGCATGGTTATATTCCCTTACTGTATATCTATCCCAAGCATGGTTATATTCCCTTACTGTGTATCTATCCCAAGCATGTATATATTCCCTTACTGTATATCTATCCCAAGCATGGTTATATTCCCTTACTGTATATCTATCCCAAGCATGTATATATTCCCTTACTGTATATCTATCCCAAGCATGGTTATATTCCCTTACTGTATATCTATCCCAAGCATGTATATATTCCCTTACTGTGTATCTATCCCAAGCAGGTATATATTCCCTTACTGTGTATCTATCCCAAGCATGTATATATTCCCTTACTGTGTCTATCCCAAGCAGGTATATATTCCCTTACTGTGTATCTATCCCAAGCATGTATATATTCCCTTACTGTGTATCTATCCCAAGCAGGTATATATTCCCTTACTGTGTATCTATCCCAAGCATGTATATATTCCCTTACTGTGTATCTATCCCAAGCAGGTATATATTCCCTTACTGTATATCTATCCCAAGCAGGTATATATTCCCTTACTGTGTATCTATCCCAAGCAGGTATATATTCCCTTACTGTATATCTATCCCAAGCAGGTATATATTCCCTTACTGTGTATCTATCCCAAGCAGGTATATATTCCCTTACTGTATATCTATCCCAAGCATGTATATATTCCCTTACTGTGTATCTATCCCAAGCAGGTATATATTCCCTTACTGTGTATCTATCCCAAGCAAGGTTATATTCCCTTACTGTGTATCTATCCCAAGCAGGTATATATTCCCTTACTGTGTATCTATCCCAAGCATGTATATATTCCCTTACTGTGTATCTATCCCAAGCATGTATATATTCCCTTACTGTGTATCTATCCCAAGCAGGTATATATTCCCTTACTGTATATCTATCCCAAGCAGGTATATATTTCCTTACTGTGTATCTATCCCAAGCATGTATATATTCCCTTACTGTGTATCTATCCCAAGCAGGTATATATTCCCTTACTGTGTATCTATCCCTAGCATGTATATATTCCCTTACTGTGTATCTATCCCAAGCATGTATATATTCCCTTACTGTGTATCTATCCCAAGCAGGTATATATTCCCTTACTGTATATCTATCCCAAGCATGTATATATTCCCTTACTGTGTATCTATCCCAAGCAGGTATATATTCCCTTACTGTATATCTATCCCAAGCATGGTTATATTCCCTTACTGTGTATCTATCCCTAGCATGTATATATTCCCTTACTGTGTATCTATCCCAAGCAGGTATATATTCCCTTACTGTATATCTATCCCAAGCATGGTTATATTCCCTTACTGTGTATCTATCCCAAGCAGGTATATATTCCCTTACTGTGTATCTATCCCAAGCATGTATATATT
The DNA here is from genome assembly GCF_040206685.1 of Ascaphus truei. NCBI lineage: Eukaryota > Metazoa > Chordata > Amphibia > Anura > Ascaphidae > Ascaphus > Ascaphus truei. Next base: position 26,015,234 of record NC_134490.1, read on the forward strand.
CCCTTACTGTGTATCTATCCCAAGCAGGTATATATTCCCTTACTGTGTATCTATCCCTAGCATGTATATATTCCCTTACTGTGTATCTATCCCTAGCATGTATATATTCCCTTACTGTGTATCTATCCCAAGCAGGTATATATTCCCTTACTGTGTATCTATCCCAAGCATGGTTATATTCCCTTACTGTGTATCTATCCCAAGCAGGTATATATTCCCTTACTGTGTATCTATCCCAAGCATGGTTATATTCCCTTACTGTGTATCTATCCCAAGCATGTATATATTCCCTTACTGTGTATCTATCCCAAGCAGGTATATATTCCCTCACTGTGTATCTATCCCAAGCATGTATATATTCCCTTACTGTATATCTATCCCAAGCATGTATATATTCCCTTACTGTATATCTATCCCAAGCATGTATATATTCCCTTACTGTATATCTATCCCAAGCAGGTATATATTCCCTTACTGTGTATCTATCCCAAGCATGTATATATTCCCTTACTGTATATCTATCCCAAGCATGGTTATATTCCCTTACTGTATATCTATCCCAAGCATGTATATATTCCCTTACTGTGTATCTATCCCAAGCAGGTATATATTCCCTTACTGTGTATCTATCCCTAGCATGTATATATTACCTTACTGTATATCTATCCCAAGCATGGTTATATTTCCTTACTGTGTATCTATCCCAAGCAGGTATATATTCCCTTACTGTGTATCTATCCCTAGCATGTATATATTCCCTTACTGTGTATCTATCCCAAGCATGGTTATATTCCCTTACTGTGTATTTATCCCAAGCAGGTATATATTCCCTCACTGTGTATTTATCCCAAGCATGTATATATTCCCTCACTGTGTATTTATCCCAAGCATGTATATATTCCCTTACTGTGTATCTATCCCAAGCATGTATATATTCCCTTACTGTATATCTATCCCAAGCATGGTTATATTCCCTTACTGTATATCTATCCCAAGCATGTATATATTCCCTTACTGTGTATCTATCCCAAGCAGGTATATATTCCCTTACTGTGTATCTATCCCTAGCATGTATATATTACCTTACTGTATATCTATCCCAAGCATGGTTATATTTCCTTACTGTGCATCTATCCCAAGCAGGTATATATTCCCTTACTGTGTATCTATCCCTAGCATGTATATATTCCCTTACTGTGTATCTATCCCAAGCATGGTTATATTCCCTTACTGTGTATTTATCCCAAGCAGGTATATATTCCCTCACTGTGTATTTATCCCAAGCATGTATATATTCCCTCACTGTGTATTTATTCCAAGCATGTATATATTCCCTTACTGTGTATCTATCCCAAGCATGTATATATCCCCTTACTGTATATCTATCCCAAGCATGGTTATATTTCCTTACTGTGTATCTATCCCAAGCAGGTATATATTCCCTTACTGTGTATCTATCCCTAGCATGTATATATTCCCTTACTGTGTATCTATCCCAAGCATGGTTATATTCCCTTACTGTGTATTTATCCCAAGCAGGTATATATTCCCTCACTGTGTATTTATCCCAAGCATGTATATATTCCCTCACTGTGTATTTATCCCTAGCATGTATATATCCCCTTACTGTATATCTATCCCAAGCATGGTTATATTTCCTTACTGTGTATCTATCCCAAGCAGGTATATATTCCCTTACTGTGTATCTATCCCAAGCATGGTTATATTCCCTTACTGTGTATCTATCCCAAGCATGTATATATTCCCTTACTGTGTATTTATCCCAAGCAGGTATATATTCCCTCACTGTGTATTTATCCCAAGCATGTATATATTCCCTCACTGTGTATTTATCCCTAGCATGTATATATTCCCTTACTGTGTATCTATCCCAAGCAGGTATATATTCCCTTACTGTGTATCTATCCCTAGCATGTATATATTACCTTACTGTATATCTATCCCAAGCATGGTTATATTTCCTTACTGTGTATCTATCCCAAGCAGGTATATATTCCCTTACTGTGTATCTATCCCTAGCATGTATATATTCCCTTACTGTGTATCTATCCCAAGCATGGTTATATTCCCTTACTGTGTATTTATCCCAAGCAGGTATATATTCCCTTACTGTGTATCTATCCCAAGCATGGTTATATTCCCTTACTGTGTATTTATCCCAAGCAGGTATATATTCCCTCACTGTGTATTTATCCCAAGCATGTATATATTCCCTCACTGTGTATTTATCCCTAGCATGTATATATTACCTTACTGTATATCTATCCCAAGCATGGTTATATTTCCTTACTGTGTATCTATCCCAAGCAGGTATATATTCCCTTACTGTGTATCTATCCCTAGCATGTATATATTCCCTTACTGTATATCTATCCCAAGCATGTCTATATTCCCTTACTGTGTATCTATCCCAAGCAGGTATATATTCCCTTACTGTGTATCTATCCCAAGCATGTATATATTCCCTTACTGTGTATCGATCCCAAGCATGTATATATTCCCTTACTGTATATCTATCCCAAGCATGTCTATATTCCCTTACTGTGTATCTATCCCAAGCAGGTATATATTCCCTTACTGTGTATCTATCCCAAGCATGGTTATATTCCCTTACTGTGTATCTATCCCAAGCAGGTATATATTCCCTTACTGTACTGTATATCTATCCCAAGCATGTATATATTCCCTTACTGTATATCTATCCCAAGCATGTATATATTCCCTTACTGTATATCTATCCCAAGCAGGTATATATTCCCTTACTGTGTATCTATCCCAAGCAGGTATATATTCCCTTACTGTGTATCTATCCCAAGCAGGTATATATTCCCTTACTGTATATCTATCCCAAGCATGTATATATTCCCTTACTGTATATCTATCCCAAGCATGTATATATTCCCTTACTGTGTATCTATCCCAAGCAGGTATATATTCCCTTACTGTGTATCTATCCCAAGCAGGTATATATTCCCTTACTGTATATCTATCCCAAGCATGGTTATATTTCCTTACTGTGTATCTATCCCAAGCAGGTATATATTCCCTTACTGTGTATCTATCCCAAGCAGGTATATATTCCCTTACTGTATATCTATCCCAAGCATGGTTATATTCCCTTACTGTGTATCTATCCCAAGCATGTATATATTCCCTTACTGTGTATCTATCCCAAGCATGTATATATTCCCTTACCGTGTATCTATCCCAAGCAGGTATATATTCCCTTACTGTATATCTATCCCAAGCAGGTATATATTCCCTTACTGTGTATCTATCCCAAGCATGGTTATATTCCCTTACTGTATATCTATCCCAAGCAGGTATATATTCCCTTACTGTATATCTATCCCAAGCAGGTATATATTCCCTTACTGTATATCTATCCCAAGCAGGTATATATTCCCTTACTGTGTATCTATCCCAAGCATGGTTATATTTCCTTACTGTGTATCTATCCCAAGCAGGTATATATTCCCTTACTGTATATCTATCCCAAGCATGGTTATATTCCCTTACTGTATATCTATCCCAAGCATGGTTATATTCCCTTACTGTGTATCTATCCCAAGCATGTATATATTCCCTTACTGTGTATCTATCCCAAGCATGTATATATTCCCTTACTGTGTATCTATCCCAAGCAGGTATATATTCCCTTACTGTATATCTATCCCAAGCATGGTTATATTCCCTTACTGTGTATCTATCCCAAGCATGTATATATTCCCTTACTGTATATCTATCCCAAGCATGTATATATTCCCTTACTGTGTATCTATCCCAAGCATGTATATATTCCCTTACTGTATATCTATCCCAAGCATGTATATATTCCCTTACTGTGTATCTATCCCAAGCATGTATATATTCCCTTACTGTGTATCTATCCCAAGCATGGTTATATTCCCTTACTGTGTATCTATCCCAAGCAGGTATATATTCCCTTACTGTATATCTATCCCAAGCATGGTTATATTCCCTTACTGTGTTAGCCCTTACCACCTCTGCTGGCAGGCTATTCCACAAATATAGCACCCTTTTAAACACTGATATTAAATCATATGAAAACTATGTTATTATCAAATTATACTGGGGTTGAGGGTCAGTGCTGGGTCATCACAGGGGACAAAATCACCGGGGACACCTTGCACTACTTATTTGATATTATGAAGCCTAAAATAGGGCTTTATATTTGGGTGAGCAAACTACTAATACTTATCTTGATAATACCCCCTTAGTATTATATCAAACTGATTGATACAGCAGTTAATCAGCTGGACTGCTTTATGTAAGTGTGGTTTGTTCTGCTTGTTGGGTTTTGTTCTAGGCAATTGCTATATACAGTACATTAAAGAGGCAGTTCAAGCGGCACTTAAAAAAAATATGTATATAATTTTTGTTTTAATAATATATGCAGCCTTTGATTGCCTTTATTAAAAACGAATTACCTAAGCTGCGGATCGATTTGTTCTCCTGTGATCAATCAGCAAAGATCCTGCTTACTAGGGTTCACTTAATGGCCGCCTTTCAGTTTTATTCAATCCTTCAGTCGGTGTAACTCAGCAGCTACAGTTTATTCTTAAGTTACTAAGATAATATTATCTATTGTTACAGTTTGCAGCTCAAACATCTTGGAATATTGGGAACAAATTATCACACATAAGAAAGCGTTGCAAAGATCTTGCATCAAATGATGCTCAATATATTAAAATTCATTAAACATGGCATTAAGAGTTGAATTTCATTTTTTTTAAATAAATGTAGTAAGAATTATCTAATACTATAGAACTGATTTATCTAAAAAAAAACACACACAGGATATTTCATGAATTGCTCCTCTAATCATGATTCCTTATTTTGAGTTGACTTTTAGTGCTTTGAAAATGTTGGTACATTCTTACATTTTATTTCATGTGTTTTTATTAAATGGGTTGCATTCACTACCAATAATTTCTATGGGTATATATAACATGTTTAAGCAATGTTCATTAAAGTTCAAATTTACTCAAAAGTGTTAACCCGTAGGAAACCTTGAATCTAGTTCAACTGAATGGACCTTCATGTGTACTAAGGTTTAAACCTATTTCTTTATCCAGTTTGGTTTGCAAATGTTTGTGTAATTCTTTTTCATAGCACAGACCAAGTGTTCGTGCAAAGTTTTCTCTTTTGAAGTTCACAAGCAAAACATAAAGTATGAAGTTACATATTATAATAATAATAGCATGTTCTTGTATAGCACTGCTTGTTTTTACATAGCGCTTTACAGAGACATTTTGCAGGCACAGATCCCTGCCCCGTAGAGCTTACAATCCATGTTTTTGGTGCCTGAGGCACAGGGAGATAAAGTGACTTGCCCAAGGTCATTTTGTGTTTTTTTTCTTGTTAATTTTTAGCTTTTAAAAAGCAACACTACATGTGTTCATTTTTTTAAATATAGTTTTGAAGCAGGGGTCTCCGGAGCTGAACTTCATTAATTCCAGCTCCGGGGACCCCTTGCTTCCAGAAATACTTACCTCCGTAGTGGGTTCCGGAATCTCTGCTCAGTTTAAATGTCCTGTGTCACGTGGGCCAATAGGAAGCCTTAAGAAATTATGTCATGGCTTCCTATTTGTCCACAGGATGTGGGACATTTAAGCTGCCATTTTGCTAGCCCCAATTAGCCCAGCCGGAGCTGCTACAGACACCCCTTTCCCGTGTATGTATCTTGAGAAGTAGGGAGTCCCCGGAGCTGAAATGACCCTGGGGTGACCCCCTACTTCAAACATATTGAGAGAAAAAAAGTGTCAACATTTGCAGCATTTTGTTATTTTTGCCAAGTATAGTAAAAAAAACAAAGTTCCTGTCAACGAGACACATTGGTTTGCAAACTTGTGCTGATATAGCCTTGTGATCCCTTGGTAGAATATTTGCTTTTGGTCATTTCTGATGAAATCTAAAAATGTAGTCATTTTTCAAATGTCACTAATGAGCAAAATGTAGGCATGTGAACAAAGGTATCTCCCATCCCTTGTTATGACTAATCGCAAGGCCCCCACTTCAGGCTCCGGTTACAGTAGCAGAACACACAGGCCTTTTCAAGCATTGGCATTATCAAGGAGGTACTGTACCGTGTATGAGCAAATTGTAAGAAAGAGTAAGCTATGAAAGAGGAGCATTAAACTCAGTTTTGTCGAATGATACTAGGGAAAGATAATTTTTTTATTTTGAAATCACAAATGGTATCAGAATCAGTTACATTGCATTTAGTATCAAAAATAAAAAGAGAAAAACGCGCAAATTCTCATGTGTATTGAGATATGTTAAAATAAAGTATTACATGTGCAAGAAGAACAGAGACACGTACAGTATGTCTGGTGAGGGAACACCGCGTAACGCCAGGCTCCTTTCAATCTCCTCCGGAGCCATGTGTTTCCCTCACCAAACATACGATAAGCTTTTTAATCTCTGTTCTTCTTGTATCTGCAATACTTACTATTACTTTATTTTAATACGACCCAATATACTACGTCGTGAGCGGCTGCGCGCTTTTCTCTTTTTGTTTTTGATTCTTCAGGTCTAAAGAAGCCATCTTTGTTTGAACAGCTGCAGACCAGGATTTGTTTCTGTACCACCACTGAGATACGTACGTTTATATTATTTACACATTAATAAGTTATGATGGGTAAAAAAAGCTGTGTAATGCAGCAGGTCTATGCTTATAGGGGGGTCCATGTTAAAATAGATTTGAAGCAAAAGGTGACACTGTGTGCTCATTTGCATGTCATTTCCCAGAATCCCTTGCTGCAGTTGAAGCATTTTATGCTAGGAGATAAAGGTGAAAAGCAGGGTTGCCTACCTGTCACGTGATATTTTTATTTGTTATATTATTTAGTACACTCATATTTACATATATTTAACCTAATATTTAATTATAATTTTTTTATCATCGCAATTGGGTTTTGACTTACTACTAGTAGCTTCCCTCACTTTTTCACGTTTTTTCATCTTGCAAGAATATCTCATACATTTATGTAAAAGTATCACATGGTGCGCTACTTATTTTTTTTTTGAGAATTGAATATATTATTTCAAATTGATAGATTTTTTTTAACTTCATTATTATTAAAGGCTTTAATATTGGGATACAGAAAGGAAAAAGGGGGAGGGAAAAGGGAGCGGGGAAAAATCAAAATATACAATCACATAAATATACATAGAAATAAAACACAAATTAAAAGAATTTGTAAATATCTAACTCCGGCTACAGAATACAGGGCACAAATAAAAAATCTAAGTTTTAGTCGATACTCACACATCAGTGGAAGGAAACCTCCTGTGGCGCTGAGGTATGAATGGAAGTGTGATCTTGTGCAAAAGTTCTTGTCTTGAACTAAAAGCCTCAGAGAAGGGAGACAAAAATGCAACAAACACTACAATAGTGCATTACCCAGGGACATAGTACAATATAATAAAGAGCAATTTATTCTATAAAATATATAAAAACAATAAATCAATAAATCAGACAATGCATAAAATCTTCCATCCGCTTGTGCTCTAGGAAGATGAACTGCTCCGCCGTGGTAAAATTGAAATCCTACTCACCGGACGTGAATAGATCATGCGCAATGGTTAAAAGGTCTTTAACTCAGGTAACACCGCTCGCCGTGGGGTGGAACAGCCAGTTGATGCGGGAGAATCGCCTTCAATGCTCGTAGTCTCCTCGCTTTCAGGGACACCGTAGCAGTGCTATCCAAGGCGGTGACGTCAGCAGTTGAGCCGTTTGACCGGACTCTGTCAGCGAGGAGACTACGAGCATTGAAGGCGATTCTCCCACATCAACTGGCTGTTCCACCCCACGGCGAGCGGTGTTACCTGAGTTAAAGACCTTTTAACCATTGCGCATGACCTATTCACGTCCGGTGAGTAGGATTTCAATTTTACCACGGCGAAGCAGTTCATCTTCCTAGAGCACAAGCGGATGGAAGATTTTATGCATTGTCTGATTTATTGATTTATTGTTTTTATATTTTTTTATAGAATAAATTGCTCTTTATTATATTGTACTATGTCCCTGGGTAATGCACTATTGTAGTGTTTGTTGCATTTTTGTCTCCCTTCTCTGAGGCTTTTAGTTCAAGACAAAAACTTTTGCACAAGATCACACTTCCATTCACACCTCAGCGCCACAGTAGGTTTCCTTCCACAGACTTCTCATCTGGTTGGAAGATACCAGAATAACCTTTTTGGGCAGCTCAAGGACTACCTTCATTGAACTTTGTATCACAGGTTTTTTACGTTTTGTATATCACTGTATATTGTTTTCACGAGCGCTATTTGCACTTATCATTTTACCATTCACACATCAGAATAAAAAGATACACTTATAAACCCTATATGCTGCAATTGAATGTGAGTTCCAAGAGAGCCATGGTTCTCATACTAGGGTAACTTGATGAATATTAGCGTTAAGGATACTAGTTAGTTTATCCATGGAAGCATTATGCCATATTTTGTTAGAAACAAACATATATGTCCACCTGTGCAGCAGCAGGGATATCCTTAAAACCTGACCTGTTGGTGGCTCTTGAGGACTGGAGTTGCACGCCTACTGAAAATCTGGTGTCTTTTCCAAACATCAATACATTTTTGTGGTAGACATTCCACTAACGGCACACTCTTGTGTAAGAGGACTGTGGTTGTAATGTGATATGGTCATTCATTATAAGCACAAAACGATATGCTAGGAAATCCAGAACTCTGACTTGCACAATGACCAATAACGTTCCCTTAAATTAAACCTATCCACATATATAAAGTGTAACAAAAAATGACTGCTGATAACCTCATGCATTGTATTCTGACCTACAATGTGATAATCAGTTAATTAACGGCATTATGCCGGGTCTGTTCTGTACAACCTGTCATATACTGTAGGAAAACATGATTCGACGTGTAAGACCACAGTGCCCACATTTCAGTTATGAACTGCACGGAGGAATTTCTCTTCAGGGCCGACGAGAGGGGGGTGGTCGGTACAAATTACCGGGGCCTGGCGGTCCGTACGAGGGCCCGAGGCACGACTATGTTGCATAGTAACATTATATGTCACCCTATGGTGCCGCCCTCCTTCTCCTTCTTCTGAACCGCAGCGTCAAATGACGCCGCGAATGTCACCAACGTGATGTCACACGGCGTCTCGTTGCCATGGCAATGCGACGTTGCAACGTCAAATGACGTCCCGACGTCGCGTTACCATGGCAATGCGACGCCATGCCGTTCAGACGGAGAAGGAGGCCGGCAGCAAGGTGGCGGCCACCACAGCTAAGTGCTGGAGAGAAAAGAGCTGCTGGGGAGCCCCAAAAATATTTTCCCTGGGGCCCGAACCCGATCTCGGCGGCCCTGATGCTATAATGAAAGTAGGAAGTAGGTAGGTCCTGGTTGTAGGTCTGGGATGGGCGTCCTCCCTAAGTTCCTACACGTGCCCTAGTACTGAGCTTCTTCGTGAGTGGTGTGTTAGCAAAAAATTGAAATAAATAAATTACTAGTTAATTGTTACTCAAAAACATACAGAAGGCCCTTATTCAGTAACGTGTGATAGCGCAGATGATGTGTATGAGTAGCCCCATTAACTTTAATGGGGCTTTTCCTGTGATAACACGTCATCTGTGCTTATCACACCTTACAGCAGGGGTGCGCAAACTTCCTGTGCTGCGCCCCCCCCTGTCTGTTCTCCCCCCGTGTCGTGCCCCCCCCCTTACCTTTAATGCGGCGTCAAATGACGCCCGTCGCGATGGAGCCGCGTGGACCGAAGCCTGGTAAGTGAGTTTACAGAGGCCTCGCGCTGAAGAGCGCGGGGCCTCTGTAACCGCCGCGCCCCCCCCCCCCAAAAAGAACTCTCGTGCCCCCCAGTTTGCGCACCCCTGCCACAATAAAGACCATAGCCTACACTCCAATAATTAATCCAATTTCATATGACTTCTAAGTGCTGAAATATAAATAGCGCATAGATTGATGTTTTCTTCACACGGGCAGCATAAAACATTTTACAGCTGTTTTCTCTACTGCTTCTTCTTTCAAAACAGGTCCCTAAATTATTTGATGCCTGCTGACAGCTGTGCCTGGTAATGTATCTTCAGGCTCACAGTGAAGTCAAATGACCAATTCTGCTGATAACAAAATTGACACACATCCAACAAACACTTGTACATCGGATAAAAAAAAAGCCTCCTCCAGCTCGCAGGACGAAGGAAGCTGTAGGTTTCTTCAGACACGTGTTAAAAACATTATTGGGTCTATTTATCAAATGTAGAGGTGGAGCATGCACTCAGGTTGCTCACAACCTGTTGAAAAACATCATGGGGTCTATTCTATTAGGTTTGATGAGTTTGCTGCTACAACGCCAGGTTTGGCATGTTCTCGCCGAACGGTTTGTTATCGGTTGAGTTATCACGGTATTCAGAAAGAATCTGAACCCCTCTCAAACCATGCGGCTAGCCGCTAAGGCAATGAAGGGGTTAAACTTGAATAGCCTGTTTATTGGGGGCAGAGGGGGTGGATGAAGGGGGTGGTTGTCACAGGGTGGGTGGTTAGGCCTGCCGGGAAGTTTGCAGGAGTGGTTAATCCCTTCACTACTATAGCGGCGGGACCTGCTATGGTAATGAAGGGGTAAACCACTCCCGCTACCCACCCGGTAGGCATAAACACCCATCACAGGCCAAATACCACCTTCACCAACCCCCCGCTTCCCCCAATAAACATTAAAACCCAATGCTAGAAAATGCACCCATTGATTGCCAGTTTGGTTACCTATGCCTTCAATGGGAGCAAAGATAACCCCAATGCAATGGATGGGCACCCCCTCTATGCCCAACGAAGCTCCCTCCCCCACACACACATACAGTACAGTAATGGTCAAAATTACTATTACCCAGATCTGGATAATAGCTCATTTGACCATTAAAAAGAAAACATTATCCAGCTAGCATAAAGTAAATTAAAGTTGCACTTACCCCTGCCAGGATGAAGGCTGTCCTCGTCTTCCTCCTCGTCTTCCTTTCCATCCTCCGTGGCAGCAACATAACAATAAAAAACAAAGTAACCCTTTAATCACCTTAGCGGTTAGTAACCTGCTACCAACCCGGGATGCCTAACCACCCACCCCAGGGCAACTACCCCCAACCTCTACCCATTAATTGGCACAGTGGTACACCATGCCCATATAATATGGGCATGATTTGCCACTATGGCAGTCAATGGGCAACCTAAAATAAAAACAAGCACCAAAAATACACAAGTAAAGAAAAAACAAGCACCAAAAACCCACAGGAAAAAAAAATCACGTACCAAAAATAAACAATTAAATAAAACAAGCACCAAAAATAAACAACAATTAAATAAAAACAAGCACCAAAAATACAGTACATAATAATTAAATAAAAACAAGCATTTGCCAAAAATGCATTGCTTGTCACTGTGTTTATCTATAGCCCCAAAGTGTCATAGATAAACACATTGGCAGTCTATAGGCAACCTCAAAAAAGAAATACGCAATGAAAAAAATACAATCAATGTTTTTCTTACTTTTGACGTGTTCACACTCCGATTCCGAGTCCAGCAGGAACCTCTTGACACTCGACACAATGCTCCTCAACAACCAGTAAGTTCTCTTCTTTCTTCTCTTCTTTATTTGTAGTCCATTTTGGCGGATGTTGTCCCGTCGAATTCTTGTTTTCAAATGAGACGGGACAGGCCTTATATAAGCCCTGTGATGTCACACCTGAGTGTCAAATGGTACACCCTCAATCCGACTGGTGTACCATGTGACAGGGTTCTATTTTTTTTTTTAAGGATGTGACTTCATCTTAAAGGGAGGGACGTCACATCCTTTTTAAAAAATGACTGCCATCACATGGTACTACAACCAATCGAATTGTGAGATATGTACCATGTGAGGCATCACATGGTACATCCCCAATCCGGTTGGTTGGAGTACTATGTGAAAGATTCCATTTTTTTAAAGGATGTGACATCATCGCTTTAAGACTTAAGATTATGTCACATCCTTTAAAAAAATGCAAGCTGGGTGCTATGTGATGGCAGCCATTTTTTTTAAAGGATGTGAAGTCCTCCCTTTAAGATGATGTCACATCCATAAAAAAAAGGAACCCTGTCACATGGTACACCAGCCAGTCGGATTGTGGGTGTACAATTTATACAAGGCCTGTCCCATCTCATTTGAAGCCAAGAAGATGACGGGACAACATCTGCCCCTTTGGATTGGATTACAAATGAAGAAGAGAAGGAAGAAGAAGAACTTACCGGATGTTGAGGAGCATTGCGTCAAGAGTCAAGAGGTTCCTGCTGGACTCGGAATCGGAGTGTGAACACGTCAAAAGTAAGAAAAACATTGATTGTATTTTTTTCATTGCTTATTTTTTTTTGAGGTTGTCCATTTACTGCCAATGTGTTTATCTATGCCCCTTTCGGCTATAGAAAAACAACAGTGACAAGCAATGCATTTTTTTGGCAAATGCTTGTTTTTATTTAATTGTTTGGTATTTTTGGTGCTTGGTTTTATTTCATATTTGTGAATTTTTGGTGCTTGTTTTATTTAATTGTTGTAAGGCAGTGAACCGCCATCGCAGCAGCTTTTTCTCTGCCACCCAGACTAGCAGTGTGGAGGGGTTAAGGCCTGGAGTGCTTGAGCTACACAGCTAGGGCTGCTATACCTTCTGGAATTTGGAGCATGAATTGGTAATGAGGCTTGTCAGATTTTCAGTTTGGCAAACAAAACACAGCCCCGTATTAATGGAGGCGAGTGATGGGACCCTTATCTGGCTCCATGCTGTGGCTATTGCGCATATTGTCGATGTAACTATATGGGAAAACATTTATGATTTTGGCACTAGTCCGGTCTGGATGAGCCTGTGTAGGAGGAAGAGGCAGGGGTCTACGGGGAGGTCAGCTGTCCGAATTTGTTGGGACCATTCTATTACATCTTCCCAAAGGAGTGCTATCACTGGGCATGTCCACCACATGTGTATAAATGTGGCTCTTTCCCTACATCCTTTTGCACATAACAGGGAGTATCTTGGGATATATTTAACCATTGTCTGGGGTGTTTTGTACTATCGTAGCATAACCTTGCATGCATGTTCTTTATTGGGTATGCACGTGGAGCTAGTGACTACTGTATATATATATATATATATTTACAGTGGTCGACAAATCACCAAAAAATCTACTCGCCAAACAAAAAAATCTACTCGCCACCTAGTGCCACATGTGTGCTGCTTGGGCCAATAGGAGCTCGCCACGATGTTAAATCCACTCGCCCGGGGCGTGCAAATGTCGAACACTGCTTTGTCGAACACTGTGTATATATATATACAGTGTTCGACAAACCTATACATTTGCACGCCCTGGGCGAGTGGATTTAACATCGTGGCGAGCTCCTATTGGCCCAAGCAGCACACGTGTGGTACTAGGTGGCGAGTAGATTTTTTTGTTCGGCGAGTAGATTTTTGGGTGATTTGTCGACCACTATATATATATATATATATATATATATATATATATATATATATATATATATATAAACAAAGAACGATTCCTGCGCTCCTACCAATTATATATATATATATATATATATATATATATATATATATATATATATATATATATATATATATATAGCTATTAGTGTATTTAAAACATATTAGCTTTACTATTGCAATACTATCTGAATTTTGGAATCCATCTCCTGACTGCCAGGATGAGAAGTATTTCTTCAGTATTTGTCAATACAGTATGTACTTTATCAAGCGAGCCATTATATGAGTCCATTATATTCCCATATCATAATCTACTGTATCAGTAAGGCAAGCTTTTATATATAAGTAAATAGGATGTTTTTTGGTTCCAGCATTCTCCAGCTCTGTACCATACTACATGACTGAAGATTTTAGTGGGTTACTACGGGTCCTATCCTAAATCACACAATCCCCCACATCTTATAATATATTATTGAAAGCACTGTATGCCTGGATGTCCGGTGTCCCTAGCGGCAATCTCATTGGTCCCTTGGCCCGCCCGCCCCCGCACACCTCTCATTGGCCTCACACACTCACACCACCCCCTTGGCCCGCCCCCCACACCTCTCATTGGCCTGAGGCGGAGTGACGGGCCAAAGGTCCAAAAAAAACAAAAAAAACACACACACACCTCTCTGTCCTCTCCCCCCCCCCATCACACTCACCTCCCCCCCTCCCCGGTGCTCCACTCACCTCCGCTCACCTCCCGCTCCGCTCACCTCCCTCCCGCTCTACTCCCTCCCCGGCGGGGGGACACGCGCCCACCTAAGAGGCGCCCGGAAGCCGCTCCACTCACCTCCCTCCCGCTGCACTCACCTCCCGCTCCACTCACCTCCCTCCCACTCCATTCCCTCCCACTCCATTCCCTCCCGCTCCACTCACCTCCCGCTCCACTCACCTCCCACTCCATTCCCTCCCGCTCCACTCCCTCCCCGGCGGGGGCACACGCGGCACCTAAGACGCGCCCGGAAGCCGCTCCACTCACCTCCCTCCCGCTCCACTCACCTCCCGCTCCACTCACCTCCCTCCCACTCCATTCCCTCCCACTCCATTCCCTCCCGCTCCACTCACCTCCCGCTCCACTCACCTCCCACTCCATTCCCTTCCGCTCCACTCCCTCCCCGGCGGGGGCACACGCGGCCACCTAAGAGGCGACCGGAAGCCGCTCCACTCCCTCCCCGGCGGGGGGACACGCGGCACCTAAGACGCGCACGGAAGCCACTCCCGCTCCACTCCCTCCCGCACTCACCTCCCTCCCCGGCGGGGGGACACGCGGCACCTAAGATGGCGGCGCCCCGAAGGAGAGCTGACGTGTGTGTGTGTGTGTGTGTGTGTGTGTCACTGTGTGTGTGTCACTGTGTGTGTGTCACTGTGTGTGTGTGTCTCACTTTGTGTGTGTGTCTCACTGTGTGTGTTACACTGTGTGTGTGTCTCACTGTGTGTGTGTCTCTCACTGTGTGTGTGTCTCTCACTGTGTGTGTCACTGTGTGTGTGTGTCACTGTGTGTCTGTGTCACATGGGGGGGGCAGGAGGGGAGAGAGAGGGGGGGGAGCGGAGAAACATACAGGTGGAGTGGAGAGGAGAGACCCAGAAATTTTAACCAACCCAAACCCCTCCTGTCCACTCTCCCCCCCCCCCCTCCTCCTCCCGTCCGCGCTCCCCCCCCCTCCTCCCGTCCGCGCTCTCCCCCCCCCTCCTCCCGTCCGCTCTCCCCCCCTCCTCCCGTCCGCTCTCCCCCCCCTCCTCCCGTCCGCTCTCCCCCCCCTCCTCCCGTCCGCTCTCCCCCCCCCTCCTCCCGTCCGATCTCCCCCCCCTCCTCCCGTCCGCTCTCCCCCCCCCTCCTCCCGTCCGCTCTCCCCCCCCCTCCTCCCGTCCGCTCTCCCCCCCCCTCCTCCCGTCCGCTCTCTCCCCCCCCTCCTCCCGTCCGCCCTCCCCCCGCCCTCCCGTCCGCTCTCCCCCCGCCCTCCCGTCCGCTCTCCCCCCGCCCTCCCGTCCGCTCTCCCCCCGCCCTCCCGTCCGCTCTCCCCCCGCCCTCCCGTCCGCTCTCCCCCCGCCCTCCCGTCCGCTCTCCCCTCGCCCTCCCGTCCGCTCTCCCCTCGCCCTCCCGTCCGCTCTCCCCTCGCCCTCCCGTCCGCTCTCCCCCCGCCCTCCCGTCCGCTCTCCCCCCGCCCTCCCGTCCGCTCTCCCCCCGCCCTCCCGTCCGCTCTCCCCCCGCCCTCCTGTCCGCTCTCCCCCCGCCCTCCTGTCCGCTCTCCCCCCGCCCTCCCGTCCGCTCTCCCCCCGCCCTCCCGTCCGCTCTCCCCCCGCCCTCCCGTCCGCTCTCCCCTCGCCCTCCCGTCCACTCTCCCCCCGTCCGCTCTCCCCCGTCCGCTCTCCGTCAGCCCTCCCGTCCGCTCTCCGTCCGCCCTCCCGTCCGCTCTCCGTCCGCCCTCCCGTCCGCTCTCCGTCCGCCCTCCCGTCCGCTCTCCGTCCGCCCTCTCCGTCCGCCCTCTCCGTCCGCCCTCCCGTCCGCTCTCCGTCCGCTCTCCGTCCACCCTCCCGTCCGCTTTTCGTCCGCCCTCCCGTCCGCTCTCCGTCCACCCTCCCGTCCGCTCTCCGTCCGCCCTCCCGTCCGCTCTCCGTCCGCCCTCCCGTCCGCCCTCCCGTCCGCCCTCCCGTCCGCCCTCCCGTCCGCCCTCCCATCCGCCCTCTCGTCCGCTCTCCCCCACGCCCTCCCGTCCGCTCTCCGTCCGCCCTCCCGTCCGCTCTCCGTCCGCCCTCCCGTCCGCTCTCCGTCCGCCCTCCCGTCCGCTCTCCGTCCGCTCTCCCCCCGCCCTCACGTCCGCTCTCCCCCCACCCTCCAGTCCGCTCTCCCCCCGCCCTCCCGTCCGCTCTCCCCCTCCTCCTAGCGGGAAATTTAACTCACGGGCAACGCCAGGTCTCTCAGCTAGTGTTACTATATGAAAGCTGCAGTGTTGTGAGCTAGAACTAATTTACTTGCTTTATGCACCGTGCCTGAATGTAGAAGGTATGCCAGCAGTATTTTGATATGTCATTTGAAGATGCTACATACTTTTCATACTTGCAGTAGTATCTGGTTACAGTTTGGCATTGGATTGATTCTTTGGTTAAGGACATAACACAAGTGATATTTAACATGGTATTTGCTGTGTTAACTCACGCTGATGGGGGGTAATAACGTCAGCTACATTTGTATCTCTTTGTGGATACAGTATTCTGTCATGTAGAGCAGGGGTGCTCAATTCCAGTCCTCAAAACCCCCCAACAGGTCAGATTTTCAAAATATCCCTGCTTCAACATAGGTGTCTCAGTCAGTCCCTGCTTCAGCACAGGTGGCTCAATCAGTCCCTGCTTCAGCACAGGTGGCTCAATCTGAGGCTCAGTCAAAGACTGGGCTTTCATATTACAAGTTGTATCCCTCCGATATGACCAGAAGACGTTCTTTTTTTTTTTAATTTCCAGCTCCGCTTGAACGATCTGAGAAAGATCATATACCGTAAGAATCTATACCGGATTGCCAATATCTGGTAAAAAGCTGGGCACACTGGTTACACACATCAGTCTAATGTGATTATAGCAGTGCAAATGTGCTCCTTCATCCACAGCCTATAAATATACCCATCAGCTGCTACAGTTCCTTGAAGTGAAGATGCTTTTTGATTAGTCATTATCCATGACAAATATCCTACCAGCAAGTAAATAACCAGCAAATAACCTGCCAGCAAGTTCTTCTTCATCTGGGCTTCTTTCTTCTCCATCGTTTATCCTTTGGTGATGTTCCATCCCACTAGTGCCATCCCACTGATACCTGGCCATACGTTTTGAAGTCTACATCGAAGTGGAGGACAAGCTAGGCTGCAGTGTGCTACTTATATCCGTCCTTCTCTGTATGTTCACCATACTCTACTCTCCCAGACACTGCATTTACTGTACATACTGTGACTGCACCAATAAACCTGATCAAAACACCCCCCTCCCCTCTACAAATTGCAGTCAAGGGCTTCATTAAAACTTGCATATTTACACAGTACAAATGACCACAGATACCCAATAGTTAATGCGCCATCTCCAGTTGCCCAGGTATGCAGCATTCACTTCAAGCAGGGCCGGACTTTGACCTTCTGAGGCCCTAAGCTATGTCAAGTTTAAGAGGCCCCAAAAATGAGAAATAGATTTATTATTCTGACTGAAGGGACTATTGAAAATATAAACATGAAACTGAAATTAATGAAAGTATTATATACTAGCATTGTTATATACCAAGACTGCACCAAGCTAAAATCAACCGTGTTTGCACATCCCATTAATTGTAATATTAAAACATTTTCTTTCGCGATCTTTGGAGAGCAAAGTCATTGATGTCTTCAAATGATAAGCTATGGAGTTTGTCATTTTCCATGCACATGATGCTTAGGGTCGTATTTGAATGAAAATTTCCATATTTATAGAGAATCTTCTTTTTCCCATATCTTCTTTATTTAGCATCCGATTTTAAAACTTGAAACATTAATCTGTTTCTGTTTTTGAAGCCCCTCATATTGTGTGGCCCTAAGCTGTAGCTAGTTAGTTTATGTGTAAGTCCGGCACTGACTTCAAGGAGATTCGTTTCCTGAGATGTCTTGATCTTTGTCATGTCAGCAGATCCCAGACTTTCCAAGACGTTTACCATATACCAATGAATCTTGGCTTTTAGTCTGCAGTGGAAGAACTGGACTCTTCTACCTGTTTAATTAAATGAATTACTCCGTAAAAATAGCAGCAGCTCCTATATATTTAAATGTAAACCTTGATTAATGTGTGATTGTAGATACTCTAATATACAGTACCTCACAGGTGCAAAGCCAGAGCTAAACAGCACCAAATATGTCAGAGGAAAGTCCCATTACATTCAATCCACAGATTTGCACCAGTTTTGCATCAGAGTCTTTGATAAATTAACCCCTAGTTGTCTTTGAACTATTTCACATCTTCAAAGTTCAGTCTCATTTTCACTCTACAAAATAGCACTTATCCCAAACGTTTCACTTATTGATATATTCTTTATATTTTACATCAATAATTTTCACTGAATACGTTGGTGTGTATTGTAATAATGTTTTATTACACTTGCATGCAGTTCTGAAATGTAATAAATAGCCTTGTAGATCAAGTATTGTAAGACATCAGGGCGATTACAGGAAAGATGATTTGAAACAAGGTTACATTGTCCTCGTCTGCATTATTACATTGTTGGATTACCAGGGGCATCTTTATCATTACCTCTTATTTATTTATTTATAAAATATTTTACCAGGAAGTAATACATTGAGAGTTACCTCTCGTTTTCAAGTATGTCCTGGGCACAGAGTTATGATGACAAATGCATGTTTACAAATACAGTTACATAAATGAGCAGGGTATACATTATATACAAGACATTGCATGCACAGTTAAAGATAATTTATATTATGGGCGTATGAAACAGTTACATACCAGGTTTAAATGTGAGACAGCCTTAGATTTGAAAGAACTTAAACTGGTGGTGGATGTGAGAGTCTCTGGTAGGTTGTTCCAGTTTGGGGTACCTCTTACAACAACTGCTATATTTTCCACTTCAACTGGCACCCGCCTTCATATTGCAACATTTGGAAACGGACAATATAATCCCACCATGTCACACACTACAGAAGAACATTACAGCAGGTGTCTACCAGGGAGATGAAGACATCTGAATCTTGACACTAGTATGCCAATGGTTCGATCTATTACTCCTCCAGCTACAGCATATGCCTCATTAGGTGGGTGCTCTGTTGCAATTCCGAAAGGATGTCCTTACCCAAGTCTTTCAGTGATATTTACTGTCATGTGTAAGCAAGCATTGAATACAAACATGGGCGTACAATTCCAGGAACCTTTCTATGGAAGCACAGTGATAGTGTTGTTCTTGGACACAGTTGAGTTAATATGCTGTAATTCTTGCCCATCGTTGATTACATTTTGGTTTACCCATTTGTCTGATGGGCTATGTAACCTTGAATGTCCGACAACAAAATATTCCTGTGTTGGGAATTGGCATTAAATCATTTTCATTGCAAACTGATACCACTTGGATAGAAGTATATTTTTTTATGAATGCAAATCTCTGCTCTTGTAATGGGGAGATAAGGTATTTGCTACGTGTACAATTGCCCAGTGACCTAAAGAAAATGCAATGCTTACTTAGTCTTTAATATGTTTTTATTATTACAACAAATCAGAAAACAAATATATTTTTTCTGCTTTAATGAAATCTTGATTGTCTACTTTAGTAGCTGGCAAAAAGTTAAAAATCTACTACCAGTAGCTGTTATGCTTTAGTAACACCCAGTAGCCAAGAAATGAAGGGGCGACTAGTAATTTGATTAAGTGGAATAGCAGTTCCAGTATTAGCTTGTGATATACAGTACAATCAAGAAGATCAGACAGGTAGGACATTTACAGTAAGTCTCTACCACACGCTTCAGGTAAACCAAAATAGTGTATCTTTGTCTATATATTTTGGGCTCTTCTGCTTCCTATTTGTTGACTAGGCAATTTTATGTTCATAAAAAGCAAGAGATGGTTGTTGCAAGATTAGCAGATGTTAATAGCAAAAGCCATTGTCATCAGACAGACTATCGGGGGGTTCCCTGTTTCACCTGCTTCGGGGCGTTGCTGTTCCTGTAGGTGTGAGGCACATGCAGAACAAAGGAATATCAATGGCTTTATTTACAGAAACAAGAATGGGCATATGGGTCTTTAAGAAACATAACAACAAGACTTGGAGAGAAGCCTGTATGTGATACCTCAGCTGCCTGAGAGATACCTGCGAGATACCTCGGATACCCGAGAGATGCCTGTGAGATACCTCAGATACCCGAGAGATACCTCAGATACCTGAGAGATGCCTGTGAGATACCTCAGATACCCGAGAGATACCTCGGATACCCGAGATATACCTGAGATACCTCAGATACCTGTGAGATACCTCAGATACCCGAGAGATACCTGTGAGATACCTCAGATACCCGAGAGATACCTTCTGAGATACCTCAGATACCCGAGAGATACCTGTGAGATACCTCAGATACCTGAGAGATACCTCTGAGATACCTCAGATACCCGAGAGATACCTGTGAACAAAACAGAAACACCCAAACTACAGTATATATATATATATATATATATATGTACTTAGCAAATCCCAATTAGAATATTTTCCAGGTATCTCAGGCCATCTTTCCAAAGCCTTGGTAGAAGGTGTCTGCCGGAGTAGCACAGCTTAGTTATTTGTTATGCCCCAGTGTTATCAGTGTCTCTGCGCAGTCTTATTTTACTGAGTGCCCGGTGGCTTATATGCCTTCCCAAACATTCCTTTATACTGCACCTGGGAAATATTCTAATTGGGATATGCAAAGTACACTCCAATGATTAAAATGAGCATATTTTAGATGTATCTTTGTTTTGTTCAGTGGTATCTGCCAACGTATTGTTTAAAAGAGTGTTTGGGGAGCTAAATAAGTCATTGAGTACTCTTGTCATAACCTTTGTGACCTATTTACGTTGATTGAGTCATGAGGTGTCTTATGAAGTAGCACTTCTTAGTAAGTATGGCCGTAATAACAGGTCACTTATGCCTTGTTACAGTTATTTCTGCATGGTAGGACACATCTGTTCCTGTCCTGCAGTTACAGTGATAGAATACCATAAGTTATAGATGGTTAAATGTAATAAGCAACTTTGCTTGTGGTACTGTGCAGCTTACTATCTGATAATGTAGCGTAGGGGTAGCCAACTCCAGCCCTCAAAAGCCACCAACAGGTCAGGTTTTCAAGATATCCCTGCTTCAGCACAGTTGGCTCAGCCTTTGACCGAGCCACTGATTGAGTCACCTGTGCTGAAGCAGGGATATCTTGAAAATCTGACCTGTTGGTAACTCTTGAGAACTGAAGTTGGCCGCCCCTGCTCTAGTTTATCAGGACCTGCTCCTCTCCTATCAACTAGTCGCAACATTCACCCATACCTTGTCTCCGGCGTTTCTGACATCACAACGTCATGTGATGACATTGCGTTGCCATAGGAATGCGACATGTGACCCTACGGCATCGTTTGATGCCGTGTTGCCAGAAGCTGCCGGAGACAAGGTAAAGGAACTTATAAGTCTTATGTGCTCCCCCGGCATTTAAATTTAAATGCTTTGAGGAAGAGCGCAGGGCCTCTGTAAGCGCCGCGTCCCCCAAGAAAATGTCATGCGCACCCCTGTACTGTCCTACTGTATTTAATATCTTAAACTAGTTATTATCTGCCTATGCCTATTTGTTATACACGTTTGTTCATGGCTGATAGATAATGTATTGGAGTTCTAACGCAAACCAATGATCGGTTTTGTCACGTTTAACCACGTGTCAATTATATGTGCAATGTATATTGTGAATAGCTGTGACTGGTCAGCTGTAGCTGTTGTTACACTAGTATATGTGAATAGCTGTGACTGGTCAGCTGTAGCTGTTGTTACACTAGTATCTGTGAATAGCTGTGACTGGTCAGCTGTAGCTGTTGTTACACTAGTATCTGTGAATAGCTGTGACTGGTCAGCTGTAGCTGTTGTTACACTAGTATCTGTGAATAGCTGTGACTGGTCAGCTGTAGCTGTTGTTACACTAGTATCTGTGAATAGTTGTGACTGGTCAGCTGTAGCTGTTGTTACACTAGTATCATAATAAAATTGCGAATTTCATCTACATATTGTAGTTCATAAATGATGATCTTGTGTCATTTTTGCAACTCAAAGGGAAGTAACTTTATTGAAGCAGGAGTGGAGTATAGAACATATTTGCCTTGCCTATTCCTGTGATATGACTAGCTTAAGGGTTACTGCATGGGTTCTCAACTCCAGTCCTCAACGACCCCCCAACAGATCAGGTTTTAAGGATATCTCTGCTTCAGCGCAGGTGGATTAATCAGTGGCTCACTCGAAGAGCCTGCTTCAGCACCGGTGGCTCAGTAAAAGACGGAGCCACTGATTGAGCCACCAGTGCTGAAGCAGCGATATCCTGAAAATCTGACCTGTTGGGGGGTCTTGAGGTATGGAGTTGAGAACCCCTGGGTTAATGTAAAGGTGCAATTCTTCTTGCTTGCTTTCTTTTTAAAGATCCACAACACTTTACAGTAGGATGTCTGTTTTCGCCTCTGTTTTTTTTTCCTGCTGACCGATTTTTTTAAAACTGTTTATTTAATTGCTACAAAATGAGCCCAGCACCCCCATTAATATGGCTGCCGAGCCCCTATCATTTAGTGACATTAGTAGACCTCAAAGATCCTTATCTGAGATTAAGATACAACATCCTTTGGAGCCTGGTGGAGAATGTGAGAATATACAGGAGTTGCCATGTAAACACTCTACTGCAGGCTCTGGGCCTTTTTTAAATACACATGTAAACCAAATGAAAGGTGTTTACTTTAAAAATAGGTCATATTGGGAGGGGGGGGTGGACTATCCCATGGTTAGGTGCTGGAGAAGGAATAGGGAAAGTAAGTACTGTAGTTTGAACAGTCTTGCATGTCTCAGACAGGTCTGCAACCCTGTCTTTCCCCATTATCGTTTAGCAAACAATGCTTCCACTTCAGCCAGGGATTCTGGGTAATGACATAAAAATGAGCACAGTGAGTCACTCTTTACTTCTTATCCACTTTAACATCGGCCCCTATAAGGTTACGCCTGCTGTATTACACAGCTTTTCAGTACAGCTGGGTTAAAGAAGGGCATACTGTAGCCGGTAATCCAAATAATTACAAGCTTTAGCCTACCAACATAATATTCTCAGGAACTGATTATGAAGTGGTACTGTAGTTTGAAATAAATCAATTTGTTTTGCTTCTAGAAGTATTTTATTCAACCTGTCAGTGTGTTGATTTACGTTGCAGGTGGTACTGCGAAGGAAAGGAATTGGAAAACTGCCCAGACATTCAAATCCACAAGTCAGGAGATCTGAACACTTTAGTTATTACAGAAGCTTTTGAAGAAGACACAGGACGCTACTCCTGCTTTGCATCCAATATCTATGGAACAGATTCAACATCTGCAGAGATTTTCATAGAAGGTAATTGTGTTACAAGAATAAGTCCCTCCATACGTCCCACACCAGTTTTGCGTGGATGTGAGAGATGAGCTACAGTTTACTGCCCTCACAGGTGAATATAACCACGGATAATTTGTACCTATGTTCATCAGTATAGTTTGGAAGGCCACTAGTCTACCGCGGGAGCCGGCGCAGGAAAGACAGCGGCTACCGCAGGACGTCTTTGGAAGCAGAACTGTCAAGCACCACTCTGCTTCCCGAAGTCGCACCCCACATTGTCTTACAAAGTGTAACGCAAGGCATTATGGGGCACGACTTTGGGATACAGAGCGGTAATTGACAGACCTGATTCCGAAGAGGTGCTACAGCAGCAGCGGTCTTTTATTTCCAGCTATTGTTAGGTGGTGCGGCGCTGCTCATGCATCTCCTCCTCTCCCTGGCTGCAATGTGCTGTGCTAATAATAAGGTAAGGGAGTGTGTGTGTAAGTAGGTAAGGGAGTGTGTGTAAGTAGGTAATGGAGTGTGTGTGTGTGTGTGTAAGTAGGTAAGGGTGTGTGTAAGTAGGTAAGGGTGTGTGTGTGTGTGTGTGTGTGTGTGTGTGTGTGTGTGTGTGTGTGTGTGTGTGTGTGTGTGTGTGTGTGTGTGTGTGTGTGTGTGTGTGTGTGTGTGTGTGTGTGTGTGTGTGTGTAAGTAGGTAAGGGAGTGTGTGTGTAAGTAGGTAAGGGAGTGTGTGTAAGTAGGTAATGGAGTGTGTGTGTGTGTAAGTAGGTAAGGGTGTGTGTGTGTGTGTGTGTGTGTGTGTGTGTGTGTGTGTGTGTGTGTGTGTGTGTGTGTGTGTGTGTGTGTGTGTGTGTGTGTGTGTGTGTGTGTGTGTGTGTGTGTGTGTAAGTAGGTAAGGGAGTGTGTGTGTAAGTAGGTAATGGAGTGTGTGTGTAAGTAGGTAATGGAGTGTGTGTGTGTGTGTGTGTGTGTGTGTGTGTGTGTGTGTAAGTAGGTAAGGGTGTGTGTAAGTAGGTAAGGGAGTGAGTGTGTAAGTAAGGGAGTGTGTGTGTGTAAGGGAGTGTGTTCAACAAGAGTTTGCACAGACAGAGCTCACCTCTCTCCCTCTCCTCTTATTAGTTCTATGATAAGGACATGGGCTAAGGGTAAAGAATATACTTTAATAACAATTACTTCCCCTTTCAGAGGACCCTAATAAATATGATTTGTAATTAATTCCCAGAGAAACAAAAAAAGCCAAATGTTTGCTTTATGCTGCATGGTTTAATTTTTTTTAAAGTTAGTTTTTTTGGCAATTTTAGTAAGATTGCTGCATAAAAGCTTGGGGGGTTGTGACCTCCTCCTGCTGCTTTTAGCTCCCTTCCTCCGGTACCTACCCAACTTTTCAGATAATACAATGTATACATGCTTTAAATATATGGAAGTCAGAGTTCTCCCTTACAAGAGTGAAAGAGAGAAGCACGGGAAGTTAAGGTTATAAGACGAGATAAACATGTATAGTGCATGTAGTACCTGCCTTTGGGGTGTACGTAGTAGCAGGCTTGCAGGTTTGGGTCAAAATATGTCACTTCTGTTTTGAACTAAGATATGAGAGTTATAAGAGTTACTAATATTGCATTGCAGATGCCATGCCGCATATTGAATACAATTTAGAAATACAACATTGTTCATTATAATTACATGCAGCAATAAATCAGCACACAAAAAGATAGGGAGGTTTAAAAGGGATGTGAACGGGGAAGTGTTGACTTTTGCAGTTGCATCAAGTCACACATTGAAACCACAGGACGAGATATAACACAAGACGAGATATCGCACACAGTCAACAACTCACGGTCGGCTCCTTCCAAGGAACAAACAATTCGATGGAGCAGCAACAACAACGACGTTTCAGGCCAACATGCCTTTCCTCAGGCAGGTGTGCCTTGGTGTGGCTCTACCTGAGGAAAGACCACGTTGGCTTGAAACATTGTCGGGGTTTTCTTTGCAGTCTTTTAGACCAGGCTGCTTTGAGACAAGCACCTAGATACTCTAAATCAGGGGTGCTCAACTCCAGTCCGTAAGCCCCCCAAAGGTCAGGTTTTCAGGATATATGCCAGCCTCAGCATGGCAGCATGGGTGGCTCAATCAGTCCCTGCTTCAGCACAAGGACAGCGCTGAAGCTGGGATATCCTGAAAACCTGTCCTGTTGAGGCGGGCTTAAGTGCTGGAGTTGAGCACCCCGTGCTCTAAATGTTGTACAACTGTTTACCCACTAACAGTATCTTTATTAGTATGTATCATATCAAGTCACACCACAGCATCACTCCTAAAGATAATATGAAGTTAAGAAATGTTAGGTATGTTGGCCGCGTTTACCGAGCAGTGAATTGTGCGTTCACCCAGAGCTAGCGGTCTCTTAGCTCCCAGATTGTAAATCCCCAGCCTTATGTTGTAGCATAATGTACATATCGGTTTGCAATGATATTTATATTTTATTTAACAATTATGACATGTTTTTTTGCTTTCTAATTTAAACACAAAAGGATAATTCCCCAAAACACGAAATACAAAGAATTGAGAGAGTTGGACAGATAAAACTTGAGCTTAAAAATAGTTTGTAGGTTATGAAGCATGACTTCCTCCTAATTTTAATGGCGGCAATTTGACACTGTGACTTTAGGCCATTTTTCATTCTTTAAATAGGAGCTTCTTCCTCTGACTCTGAAGGTGACACAGAGAAGGCAGACATGGATCAGTAAGTATGTGTTGTACATTCCTAGTTATCCAGCAGTACATTTAATCTTCACACAGTCTGCAGATGGGGAAAAGCGCTAGTGCATCTCTCCCTTTAAGATCTATGATATGGAGCAACAACTAACAACATCGATGTTCCAGTCATATATCTGCAGAGTGGGAGAAGCGCTATTATCTTAACAGCCTGGGTGCCCTAATTCTATTTACTGATTGTCACGAGGGCTGGCACCCTGGTGGCCTTTGAGTGGTTCAGTGATCATCACTTTTTTGTTTCTTTTCTAAGGAAGATTGTGTCCAGCCCTCTACAGGAGTGGCCAACGCAATCAAAATAGAAGAGGAGGAACATCCTCTTCCATGCCTGTCACCATGGTGACACCGCGATCACATGACTAGGGTCGTTGTTATATAAGCGAGAATGGACTTTAATTGAAGCTCTATTTCTTCTTTCTCGATAAGGCCAAATGTAACGATCTCACCAACCTAAATGTGTATATCACATGGAATTTCAGAGACCCAACTAATTAGTAATATTCTTTAATGAATACAGTGACTTTTTGCGGGGGATATTGCTATTTACCCATCAAACGCCATTCTCGCACGAATGAACGGGCCCCTCAATATTTGGAGAATATTCCATCCTTACAGAACAAAGCACAGAATAACTAGCAGCCTGTTTTACTTTATTTTGGTGTCAGTGTATAAGGAATAAATAATACTTTATTGCATCAAAAGAAATGAATAAATGTATAACATAGTGTGTTGGGAAACTTTATACAGGGCTTGTCCTTACGTGTGTTGGAGAAAGTGTGGCTAACCACGTCGTCACGCACTTTTATATACCAAGATAACCCCAAATTGTATCAACCCTTAATTGTCAATCATACATTGCAAATATAATTAATTCTATCATATCTACCATATAACTAGTAAAGTGCATATACAACTATAAAGATCAAATGGCCAAAACTTATTCAAATGAAACCATATATTTAGACAAATAAAAATATTACATGCTAAAGAAAAAAAAAGCCCAACTCGTTATTTTTATTGTGGTATCAAAAATGGTTTTAAACCAAATTGATTATTCATTCCCCAAGGCGTTCGAGTTTTCAAGTTAAAAATCCAGTAGGACTTCCTACTCAATAATTTACTAAAGGTGTGTGTGTGTATGTGTATATATACTGTATATATATATATATATATATATATATATATATATATATATATATATATATATATATATATATATATATATATATATATATATAAGACACACAGATGAAAAGAACATAGACAATCCCCTTAGTAGCACTCTAAATTACACCTAAACTAATCTATAAGATAAAGATGGTTAAAAAGAAACAGATGCTCCGCCAATTCAGAAAAAATGTACAAGATGTTATTGATTAAACAACAAGACACACTAACTTAAAAACATAAAAATACTAAAAATACTAAAGACAGCCTATGAAAATATATATGTATCAAAAATATAAAGAGAGGACTACTAATCAAACACTTTCAGTATTACAAAGAGAAAAAAAAAAAAACTAAAATGTGTCTAAATAAAGTTTAAATAATGACAACAAAGTAGTTTAGTCTAACATAATAGGCAATACAAAATATATTCCCAGTGTTTACTTTACTACAGCCTTTATGTAATCTTCTATTCTGAGGGACTTATGATGGATCTGATGCAGCATTTTGGACTTTATTTTTTGTTCCTGTTATAAGCAGACTTTGGAAACACATCCTGTACAATCAATATGGACACAAACTCTACACAATCTAGCTGCAGCTGAGTATTACCCTCCTCTTACTGTTTGGGCATTACCTGTCCTTGCAGTGCTGCACTTTGTGGTGTTTTCAATATGTATGACTCTGTTTGCTAATATGTCTTTATTAGTCATATTTTTCTTTATTTGCTGCATCAGTTCTCATTGATTTCATTTTGGGGAAATGCTGTTCAGGGTATAACTATTATTATTATTATTTTTCCCTGGTTGCTTTATCTCTTTTTTTCCCCTCTGTTTTTGGTATACATACTAATTTTTCCTGGCTATATACTGGGTCATTGACTATATACTTTTTCCAACGCAATGATTTATTATTCTTTCATGCATATGTCAGTGGGAATATATTTTGTATTGCCTATTATGTTAGACTAAACTACTTTGTTGTCATTATTTAAACTTTATTTAGACACATTTTAGTTTTTTTTTTTCTCTTTGTAATACTGAAAGTGTTTGATTAGTAGTCCTCTCTTTATATTTTTGATACATATATATTTTCATAGGCTGTCTTTAGTATTTTTATGTTTTTAAGTTAGTGTGTCTTGTTGTTTAATCAATAAAATCTTGTTCATTTTTTCTGAATTGGCAGAGCATCTGTTTCTTTTTAACCATCTTTATCTTATAGATTAGTTTAGGTGTAATTTAGAGTGCTACTAAGGGGATTGTCTATGTTCTTTTCATCTGTGTGTCTTATATAGTTTTCACTATCCCCTAGCACCATCAGGTCCTATTTAATTTATATACTGACTTTAATTGGGGTATATATTTTATTTTACCCTTATAGTTAGTTTTATTAAAGGGCTTGAGTTAACCTTATATATTATGTGTTGAGCAACTTCTCCTTTTGTGTGTTCTATATATATATATATATATATATATATATATATATATATATATATATATATATATATATATATATATATATATATATATATATACAAATGTAAATACAACTGTATCTCATCTGCATGTCTTAGGCAGGTCTGCCACCCCGCCTTTCACCATTATCACCCAGCACACAGCACTTCCACTGCAACAAGGGATTCTGGGAAATGACATGCAAATGAGCACACAGTGCCACTTTTTGCTTCAAAAACCATTTTGAATGTATATATATATATATATATATATATATATATATATGTGTGTATATGTATACAGGAAAAACAATTGACAGGCAGGTGCACTAAGGGATATAAGCACTTTAATAATAAAATAGGACAGTGGGCATAAGCATCCACTGATACAGTTTAAAACAGGAAAAAAGTCAACAAATAACATGTAAAATGACTGGTACATACACCAGTATGGTCGGTGGATAGCACCGGGTCAACGCTGGATATCGCTAGTACTACAGAAAGGGTCCGGACCAGTCTGAGTACTTACCCTGCTAGATGCGTGAAGACCCGCTCCCACCGGCTGCAAAAATTCCAAAGGAGTCTAAAAATATTTTTAAGATTAATATTATTATTTTATATTTAAAAATACATATTTATTCAAAAAAAAAATTGTAAAACATCAAATAAATCACATTATTTGATGTTTTACAAATGTTTTTTTTAAATAAATATGTATTTTTAAATATAAAATAATATTAATTTTAAAAATATTTTTAGACATTTTAATACATGTGTATAAATATATGTTTTGATTTAATATGGATATGATAGTTTATGGTTAGAAGTGGTGTGATTTATTTCTGAAGTTAATAGGTCAACTCAGAGTTAAACTTGGGACCTATCTATCGTTACTCCAATTCAGAATGTGGTTTTAATTATTTAATTATTCAGATACGCTGTATGAGACTCCATTTTCACTCTGTTGAAATTACATGTGCTTCCACTTTCCTTAATAACGCTAGATCCATTGGCTGCTGCTCTGTATTTAAACTCCAGGGACAGCGCTATCACGTGACCTCCTGACGAAGCACTACGTGCGAAACGTGTAGAGGTCACGTGGCGGCAGTTCCTGTGGAGTTTTTGCAGCCGGTGGGAGCGGGTCTTCACGCATCTAGCAGGGTAAGTACTCAGACTGGTCCGGATCCTTTCTGTAGTACTAGCGAGATCCAGCGTTGACCCGGTGCTATCCACCGACCATACTGGTGTATGTACCAGTCATTTTAAATGTTATTTGTTGACTTTTTTCCTGTTTTAAACTGTATCAGTGGATGCTTATGCCCACTGTCCTATTTTACTATTAAAGTGCTTATATCCCTTAGTGCGCCTGTCTGTCAATTGTTTTTCCTGTCTGTGAGCCCCCCTTGTGGGAGCTCACCTTTATAGGGGATGTGTGTAACCCCCCCAGACTAAAGGCTGCAAGAGGGACCCCCTACAGTGACAACATTAGCGCGGAGCAACACACTTCTTATGTATATATATATGTATGTATGTATATATATATATATATATACTCCACTCTTCTTTTCTATTCCATACATTGTATATTTTTGGGAATACCTTCATGTTTGTCTTAAAAATGTCATACATGTTCAAGTCCAAATAATTCATGATATGGTCAGGTTTCCATTTGATCTTTATAGTTGTACATTTGTTGGGTATAATCATTGTTTGTGGATATATGTATTATTGTGTAATACTTGTATAAGAGCTTTAACATGTATGCACTTTGTTGTTTATATGATAGATTATGAGGGAATTAAATTAGCACTTTATGACTTATGATAAAGGGTAATTCCATTAAGTGCAATGTTGTATCTTGATATGAAAGGGTAAATGAGGTCGTGGTTAGCCACACCCTGCTATATCTACCATATAACTAGTAAAGTGCATATACAACTATAAAGATCAAATGGCCAAAACTTATTCAAACGAAACGATATATTTAGACAAATAAAAACATTACACGCCAAAGAAAAAAAAAAAGCCCAACTCATTATTATACTGTAGTTATTATTGGGGAAGTTTTGTTAGATACAGTGTACTGACAAAATGTCATCCTATGTAACCTAACACAAATAATTCAAACGTATACCTATATCGAAATCATTCCACTCATTTTACTGTGACAATCATTACTTCCGAGACCTTTGTCAATATTTTGCATATATGTTTCCCCATATTTTACACTTTTCTTTTGTGTTCTGTACTGATAAACTGAAAAACATTTGATAAAATATTTGAAACCTCAAAGATATTAAACAAAAACTCAAATATATATATACTGTATATATATATCAACCACAACACCAAGATGCCTATATAATTAACTGTATTTGATAAAACTTAAACAATAAAGCTGCAGTTCAAGCTGACGGGTTTTTATTTTTTTCCCCATTCTATATGTGCATCAATACAATCTGCACACTGACAAGTGATTAGCTAAGTTGCCGATCGATCCGTTCTCCTGTAATCGGTCGCCGAATCGGGGTTTATTTAATTCAGTGTTAGGGCTGCACAAGAGTACCGAGGATGCAAAGTTCTGTGTGGAAGATCATGTGACCAGGCAGGCACTAGATACAATTGGTGCACTGCTAGAGAGAGTGCGGGGCTCAGAACCCAGAGCCTGTCTCAGAAGAGGAAGGGGGTGTGACTTTGGAAATGGTTTCTATAGAAACAAAAATGCTTGCTACATTAGAATACATAAAAATGTCTTTAAAAATTGTTGGTTTTTTTTAAGAAATGCTACAAGTATTTTCTCATAGTACAGAACTGATTTTTTTTTAAAAAGCACACGTAGGATATTGCTTGAACTGCTGCTTTAACATTAACTTTCCTAATTGTCTGTAATTTGTGTATTAAACTCTTATATGAAGACTGATATTTGTCACCATTTCTGTAATTGCAGTGTGAATATATTTACTTTTAAATTTAAGTTTTATTTGACTGGGTTCTACCCTCATTTTTGTGTTATTGCTAGAAAGTTTTGCAGCCAGGTGACTTGGTTTAGGATAAAAACTTCTTTATCATTAAATGTCTGTTCATTTTGTTTAGGTCCCAAAGTAAAATCTCTAAATCAGCTACCGTAGCCTCCGCTAACCCTGAGAGCCTTCAAGAAATGAATCCGCCCCCCAGCGTTATTCAAAATGTGATACCAATAACGATACAGCAGGTGAGTGGGAATCATTGTGAGGACCATGTATTACTTTCACCTATCTTTTGGCGAACTAGAGGAATGGTCAAGAGTGCGCCAATTACTGAACAATTTAATGTCAAGAAGGAAAAAAATGCGCACTTGGGCCTCAATAACCCAGAACAGAGCTTTAATGGTACTCACTCACAGAGGAAAGGGATCTTGGAATCATTATTTCAGATCATTTTAAAGTAGCCAAGCAATGTAATAAAGCAATGGAGAAAGCCAGTTGAATGCTTGGTTATAGGAAAATGTATTAGCAGCAACAATAGAGGTGGCAATGCCGCTTTATGGATCATTGGTAAGACTTCTTCTTGGTCCAGATCCACAAAGCTCAATGAAGTCACTTGATGTGACATTAACATCATGTTCACTAACGGTGTGTCTTCAAAGGACATTAACGTAACGTAATAACTAAAGTCAGTTCAGGGTAATGCGGGGACTTGACGATATGTTAGTCATACTTAAACTTGCCGTAACTCACATCCCGACCCTTTGTGCAGTGTTTAAATGTGTGTAACACCACAGTTAGACATCATTTAACTAAGAGAGCATAATGTTCTTCTCCTTTCTTTCCCAACTGGTGATAAAGACCTACTTTAGATTTGAGTAAAGCTAATTCGTACTTGATGGCAGTTTATTGGCAGATAATGCAATGTTATGCTACAATAACATGATGTTACGCCTATGCTAATGAGATGTAGAATGGCCGCTCAGGGAACATAACGTCCGTTCCTGTGTTAGGTAAAGTCATGTTATGAGCCCTGATTTAGCTGAGACTTGTGTATCCCCTTGAGGATTGCGTCCAGAGATACATAAATGAAATAGATATTATGCAAAATGTAATATCCCAGCTGTCTTCTTTGTCACGGACAGGCAACTCCAGAAGAGAATCAAGTTAGTTACGTTATTAAACTATCCCACCTGCCAGATCAGTCTGTCACGGCTTCTAACGTCCTTTTGCCGCAGGTCAGCCTACCACACACTTCTCTGCACCAGAACATTGTTAAAAGTGACAGAAAAGTAACAATTGCATGCGTCTTTGGGCGCCAATGTCTAAAACAGATTTTGAAAGTTGTGCGGCACAAGCATCAACTTTGTTTTTTGCGAAGGAAAAATGACCCTAAGGCAGGGCTGGGCAACTCCAGTCCTCAAGGGTCACCAACAAGTCAGGATTTCAGGATATCCCTGTTACAGCTCAGGTAACTCAATCAGTGGCTCAGTTGAAGATAAAAGGCATTAGAAACAACAATAGTCGCCGCCCAGGAACCAGGAACCATGCAATAGAATATCCAAGGGGTATCCAGGAAAAGAGCGTCCGCATGGGCCGATAGCCAAACAATAAAAGCCAGCTGTGGCAATCACCAGAAAGTTAGTTCTGGACCGGAGTAGTGAGAAGCCTCATAAAAAATAAGTCAGTGTACATAAATTTCTGATCAAATGCAGAGAATTGGGATCCATTTCTGTGTTCCATCTTTCCCACCGCTGTTGTGTCCATCTGCAAGTTCCATATGGCATGTAAGGCTGGACTAGGTACACACTCTGTTTGTTCACACTACTTTGCAGATTTGAATCTTACCTCTTGTATGCTGTATGAAATTGGCAGATGGACACAACTGCTGTGGGAAAGATGGAACACAGAAATGGATCCTAATTCTCTGCATTTGATGAGAAAGTTATGTAAAATCTGCACAATATGTATCACAGGAAAAATCCCATTGAAAGCAATAGGGTTTTTTTATTTGATACATCAGGAACAACATTTTGCCCCAGAAATGTACCACTTTTGCCTTGATACATGGACACCTACACAGAGTCTTTACACATACTTAAAAGTACATACATCATTAAAGTAACTTTTCTCAGTAGTAATTAGTAAAATCAATCATACTTGCAAATACATCATTAAAGTGTACTTATTTTACAGAGTCAAAGCCCTACTACCTACTTGCAAGGACTGGATGGAAAACCTCTAATTGCTGCTCCTGTTTTTACAAAGGTAAATATTTGTGCAATTCAGCTACGAATGCTAAAGTGAGATTCATATCTGTTGAAAAGTAAAATATCTAGCTGTTCTCTATAAGCCTTGTTAGAAAGGTATTTAATAGCAGCTATTTCTAAGTCTCTGTGCTTAAAAACTGAAATTAAAAAAGCATTCAGTTTCATTTAATTTAATTTATTTTTTAAATTCCTTCCAAAGAAATACACATATTTTTTCTTTGGTAAATCTAGTTTCTTCGTAGCACTATTACTCCAGTTTTGCAAACAGGAGACTTTTAGAAATAAATAAATGTGGTCTATGGACTGACACCTGCACTAAGATACTCGCACTGCTACATACTGTACTATCCCACATAAACTCACCACTACCTCAGACTTACTTCCACACATGAACCATACCAGATAACTAACTCTAGGGGCCAGATTCACTTAGATCTGTTAGTCTATTTATTGTTACGTTAACCAAAGTTTATACCTGTTAGTGATAACAGTCCCTAAAAGCAAATAACATTGTTTCCTAAATGATATTAATCTCCTATTAATTAAGCTCTGTTAAGGTTAATGCCAGGAGCTAATGCTACGTTTAAGTCAGCAGTCCTCAAACCCCCCAACAGATCAGGTTTTCAGGATATCCCAGCTTCAGCACAAGTGGCTCAATCAGAGGCTCAGTTGAAGACTCAGTTGAAAACTGAGCCTCTGAGCCACCTATGCTGAATCAAGGACTGATTAAGCCACCTGTGCTGAAGCTGGGAAATCCTGAAAACCTGACCTGCTGAGAGGGGGGGGGGGGTTGAGTACTGGAGTTGAGCATCCCTGATTTAAGTCACACCTAACTCTGGTATTACTCACATTCAAGCCCTGAAGGAATTTTGTTTGGGAGAGAGATCAGGAGAGAAAGAGAGACTAGGAGAGAGAGAGGGGGGTTGGGAGGGAGAAAGGAGACAGACAGAGAGAGAGAGATTTAACAGAGTTTAGTGAATCTAGTCCTAGGTCACCAGTGTCATTATGACTTGGAGTTAGTTGGCAGGTATGATACACTCACACATAATCACCCTCATTCACATAACAAACCAACTCATAAACACTTACTCAAAGTTTATCAAGTCCTGGTAACTTGACAACAATAGCACTATATTAGTACTATTGACCACTTAAATGTTAATAGAGTTGATTCCCTAATAAAATTTTATATTCCATCCATTTACTCTTTGGACCATGACAATTATGTCGGAAACAAATACGCACACACAAAAATACATTGAAAAGCTAGCACACTGCACAAGAATTTTCATAGAAGCGTATTGTTTAAATAATCTACAGTATAAAGTATATCCCCCTGCAAGCAAAGAAATGATGACATAGTGACCCGGTAGCTGAATTGCCCATGTTTTGTGCTTACTCTGGGTTTTTCATCAGCTCCCAGTATGAAGGTAAAATGAATAGATTTGGCTTGTATACTTATAAATATTGCTTCTTCCACTGGGTGGGGGAATCAATCTGGCACAAACCATATGATCCACTCATGGATCATGAAAAGAAATGCCCTTGGCCTAGTGAGATCCAGTAACTGTGAGTCCTACTGTGTATGAATGTGTTATTTAAGTAATAGTCCATGAAGAACAAGGTAGAAGAATAGTCCATTAACATGAAGAATAGTCCATTAATACCCAGGGTGGCGTTGTTGAAGGTCCAAGGTGAAGCTGCTAAACAAGTCGGACCCCAACCTGCCCCCTCCTCACCAAATCAGATCCACCAAACTGCCCGTCTCTCACGAAGTTGGGTCTGCTATCCCAATCACTCCAGTTTGCTTGCATCTCTCATTAAGACACATTTTAATGATGATGCAGCTTACAAACAATAAATGACAGTGACGTTTGTTATATTCCAACTATTTTTGATAGTTTTCTGTATATGTTTTGGAGTAAATAATATTTGTTGGGTGTGTAAGAAAGTGAGACAACAAAATAAATTTGATACGTTTTATGCAGTTTGATAACTTTGGCCTCTCTCTAATCTGCCATAGTGTTATGTAGGGCTGAATATAGGAAGGTCCATACTAATGGGCGCAGAGTGTGGAAGAAAGAAGGGATATTGGTGTTTTCTGAAATTTGCATATACAAAGCAGAGGAACACCTAGGAGTTTCATGGACGGGGCTCGAGGTGAAGTTGCTTGGTCTAGGTCATTAGGCCCTGGTCATTTTGCCTCTACCAAGTCGCCACCATTTAGCCGCCACACCGCAGAGACATCTCGCCCCCAGCCGCCAAGGTAAACACCTAACCTTACGCATTACCCTAAAAATGCCTAATCTTAACACCTAATACTAATGCTATCTTCTACCCTAAAAACCTTAACCCCGTACCCTAAATCCCAACCATAAAAACCTAAACCCTTACCCTAAAACTACTATTCTAAACCCCCTATGGTAGGCCCTAACCGCTAGAACCCCTTAAGTTAACTTGCCTTATTGGCAAAACGGCTGGCGTCTGTGTGCCAAGCGGCTGCGGTGAAGGGTCCATCGGCCACCAAATGTTGGCGGCCACTTGGTTGCGGTGAGATGGCCGTGACCAAATGTCCCATTCCGAAATTGATCACCTGCGGCAATGGATAGAAAGTTACTATCCTACTCTCCTATGTAACAAATAAAGACGTTACCCCCCCTAGTGCCAGAAGCTATCAACCACGGGGTCCCAGCTGGCTCCCTGATGACACACACAGAAGTGGAGCAACCTCCGCTTCAGTAATAAATGCTTATTAAATCTTGTGATGTCATAAGGGCTCTTTTAGTGCAGACCCTTGTAACATTCAGAGAATGTCATCCTTCAAAACGTCTTCTACCTTTTGCTGACAGAGGGTCTAGTAGTATGGAGCAATGCATTGACGATCTGTCTGGCAGCAAAATGTTCAATGCTGTGACACCACCTTTGTTTGCATTGAATGTTCTTACCCTGCATTTGACGTTAACTATATGTTAATAATATAAAAGTGCTAAATACATGATTAATAATGACAACAAATGTAATAAATCATATTAGATTAGTAAATACTTAGATCTCCCACAAGGTGTCATTATATAGTTAGGAATGCTGGAGACACGTAAATTCTCCGTTTTCTATAGCAGGTGCTGTATGGAATATTTCCCCAAATGCTTCTTATCCGCCGTTATCTTTCTGTGTATGTTTCTGTTTGATCGTTTAGACGCTGCAGGATTTGACGTCTTCGGAGAGCCAGTTGGTTGTATTTGAAAGTAGAATAAAAGGATCGCCTTCTCCAAAGGTTGAATGGTACAGAGAGGGAACGCTGATTGAAGATTCCCCAGATTTTCGGATTTTACAGAAAAGTATGTTTTGGGATTTTAACCCCAGCCCTGTCGGAGTGAATCCTATCTGGCAGGCAAGGGGTTAAGATATCTGATGAAGCAAAACTCTTGATAGCACCTCTTCTTATTACAGCTTTATTCTGCCTCTCCTACCATCATTTTAGTCTTGTCTGTAAATGTTACATACGTCCATAATCATATCTCTAACTGTCCATAAAATGTCTGTAAATTGAATGTATAACCTCTGTTCATTTAATGTAACCATGTATTGTCATAACTCTGTGCCCAGGACATACTTGAAAACGAGAGGTAACTCTCAAAGTATTACTTCCTGCTAACACATTTTATAAATAAATATATATATACAGTATGTACACAGTATGTGTGTGTGCGTATATGTGTATGTATGTGTGTGTGTATATATATATATATATATATATATATACACCTGTCCAAGACATGTGAATGTGCTCACATGTAATATTTGTATATGCTGTATGGTGGAGGGTTTGTAGTCACCTTTTCACCCACCATAACCTAAATAATGTGTGTTGAAGACCTACCCAAAGTCTCAAATTGCAAAGCCAGTACAACCAACCTCACACTGATGAGACCCAAACATTTGAAACAGTCTGTCTGTGAGTGTGTTCACTGGCTTTGCATCTCATCCCAGTCTATGTTTAAAAGCTGTGTTTAAAACAGCGAGCATTGGATTAATAGCTCCATGTAATAATGGACTTGAGACAAAAGGTGTCACTGTGTGCTCATTTGCATGTCATTTCCCAGAATCCCTTGCTGCAGTGGAAGCACTGTATGCTAGGTGATAATGGTGAAAAACAGGGCTGCAGACCTGTCTAAGACATGTGAATGTGCTCACAAGTAATATTTTTATATGCTATATATAATTATATACACACACACACACACACACACACACACACACACACACACACAGTGTATATGTTAAATTCTGAAGCATACTGTACATATTTAAATATACAGATGCAGTGAGTGACATATTTCCCTAGATAACACACCATATACCCTTATAATTTAAAGTGGCACGGGGTCTCCATAGTTTTGAATGGCTATGTTGGCACATTAAATCACAATATATAGTTTGTTATTTTCCAAATAATAGAGTATCTGTGTTTCTCTCCTGTTCATTTTATAATTCCCTGTTTGTCTTCTATTTTAGAACCTCGATCTATGGCTGAACCTGGTAAGTGTTGTAAATGCTTTTTGTCTTGTAATATTTGTATGGGTCCTGCTTCTTGCTGCTTATCCTGTGTTGACATATCTCCAAATATCCTCATTACCTGATGGTTTGAATATCTTAATTACCACTTGTGAAATTCCGAATGACTGATGAGCCTTGTTTTTGACATTAGATGCGCAGGAATATTAAACTCAACATATGCTACAGTATCCACATTTTTTCAGAAACATGAATACGATAGTTTTTGTAATGCTGTATTACTTTGTTCCTAGCTATTGATAGGAACTTATTTTAACAAACGACGGCTAGGGGCCATATGTTAAAGTTGCACAAAAATCTAAATGGTGGCCAAATAATAATTGGACAACTCTTGATGATATGAACACACTCACAGATGAAAGTATAGTGTACAGAACGGAAGAAGAGACCTGTTGGTTTTGTAAGCTCTGCACACTATAATTTCATCAATGGAAACCGCTCACGTTCATCTATAAAATGGTATCACAGCCTGCAATTAATTTACACCTCTCCAGGACCGATAGAGCTTCTAAAATGCTGACCTACTTCACAAATTCACATTACTCATAAGCCAGAAGACCCCTGCTGAAATTAAATCATCAGCTAGTATATATATGTACATACATACATACATACATATTGTGCATACATATATACATACTTCACCATACTCTGATGAAGTAGACAGCGCTGCAAGGTTGAATATCAAAATGTGGTCTTTATCATCCAAAGTACAGAAACCAAAGTTTCGGTCACTCTGGGACCTTCCTCAGGGTGGTTAGGGTAGGAACTCAGGAAGGTCCTGGAGATGCCAAAACGTTGGTTTCTGAACTTTGGACGATAAAGATCACATTTTCATATTCAACCTTGCAGCGCTGTGTCTACTTGATCGGTGTCTGGTGGAGTATTTATCTATCTCTTGATTTGCTGTTTGACGCATGCACTAGCCATATAGTAGCTGGATACATAATTGGAGTGCCTGTTATCAAGTTTTATTTTATATATATATATATATATATATATATATATATATATATATATATATATATATACAGTTGTGTGAAAAAGAAAGTACACCCTCTTTGAATTCTATGGTTTTACATATCAGGACATAATAACAATCATCTGTTCCTTAGCAGGTCTTAAAATTAGGTAAATAAAACCTCAGATGAACAACAACACACGACATATTACACCGTGTCATGATTTATTTAACGAAAATAAAGCCAAAATGGAGAAGTCATGTGTGAAAGTTCTCGGGGCTGCCATTTCCCTTGTAGAGACATATTTCCACTCTCTGTTTGGGTCATTACCATTCATCTTAATTCGCATGATATCACAATAATTTTTATATCACATTAACTTTATAATTTATATTCACTCTTTATTGACAGTTTACTAACCACAAGTGTAGGTAGAGCGCTTAGTGTATGTTTAATTTGTCACTACAGTAACTAACCTATATAACTATTAAATGTGCACTTTGTGGAATCTCTCAGCAACAGATGCTAGTATTGTTTTCCCTTTGCTAGAAGAGATATGCACTTTAGTCATCGCAGAAGTCTTCTCTGAGGATTCCGGCATGTTTACATGTACGGCCAGCAACAAATATGGCACTACGTCCAGCACTGCATATTTAACTGTGAAAGGTAAGAATAAAGGGGAATTATAAGGCTACGGCCCCGCTGCCTGCGCTGCACGCGCGTCTGCAAGGCTGGCGGGGCGTGCAGCCGAGTCCCCCGGTCTGCAATGAGCTACAGGGGGGCGTGACGCGGGAGTGACGGAGGCGCGGTCGTGACATCACCCGGCAGGTTCGCCCTCATCGGCTGAACCGCAGGGGGCGTGGTCTAGCGCGCCGTCATGAGTGCTGATCTCAATTCTCTTGAGAGCAGGAGAAACTGTCGGCGCAGCGCGGCGGCCCCCCCTCGCAGCGGGCTCGGCCCCATTGTGGGGCGGCTCTTGTCCGCCAGCGGGGACCTGGCCTAAGGGAGAGCACTGGGAGTTTTGTTACAATATACTATAGAGATGTGTTGTCAGTATATCAGCATCCCCTTTTTATAAGTTCCCAACAATGCAGCTCACAAAATATCTATTCGATATGTTTTGAAGTCATATTCCTTGTCCTGGAGAGTTGAGATGTGCAGAAACCATGCAAAATTGGCTTTTTTTTAGTGCCCAAAAAAGCCATGACTCGGTCAGGGTTCACAAACTATTTGCCGTGCATTAAATCCACGTGCATCGCGATTTCATTCAATCTGTTGATGTGTGAAAGTCTCTAAAATCGCTAGATTTGCTTAATACCGAGACTATATATATGGCGCCCAAACCATGTTTTGCTCACTGCCTGAGGATATTTAGGTGAAAGTTTACAAATGTTCCAACATTATTAGCCATTTGAGGATAAACGCTTACAATTTTGCTAATTCATTTTGAACAGTTTCGCACGTCTCCACTGCAGAGTTCCCTCATGTTCCCCCAACAGAGCAGGTTTTACGAAAATCCCTTCTTCAGAACAGGTGGCTCAATCAATGATATCAGGGATATCCATAAAACTTGACCTGTTGGGGGAACTTGAGGACTGGAGTTGCGAACCCCTGATCTGCAGGAAAGCAATAACATAAATGTAATAGTTTGGGCATTTCTCCATTCACTTTAGTATCTTCATTAATGCCTGTTATAAAATTCCAACAATGTGATATGGGTCTTTTATATTCTTAGGTTCTACTGAAGATAATAGTCAATCTCCCTTGACTATAAGCACAATCAACATAGATGCCTTCAAATGTGAACCCTTGCCATCCACAGCAACGGATTTGGTCGATCCTTCTCCAAAGCCCAAGTTAGAAGGCGTTCTTGTGAATCACAATGAACCGAGACCAAGTTCTAAAACTGGCCTAAGGGTACAT
The DNA here is from genome assembly GCF_040206685.1 of Ascaphus truei. Lineage (NCBI taxonomy): Eukaryota > Metazoa > Chordata > Amphibia > Anura > Ascaphidae > Ascaphus > Ascaphus truei. The sequence continues at coordinate 26,056,984 of NC_134490.1, forward strand.
TTCAACCTGCCAGAAGATGACAAAGGAAGCGAAACTTCATCATCAGAAGGAGGAGTCATGATGGGAAAGCATGTTGGGTTGGACATGGAAGACCTGCTCAATGGTCAATCGTTAGCTTTAAAGGAGCCTCCACCAGTATTAACTAAGCCCAAACTGTAAGTGGCTTCATTTTCCATATGTGCTATTACAATTACTTTTAACCAGAACCAAATGTATACAAGTGCTCCACACAGACAGAGGTCCTAACCCACCTGGTTTTGCCAATGGGCAAGATTAGTGATTCACAGATGCCGGAGACATCGTGGCTGCTACATCAGTATGAGCAAAGCACAGGAGGGCTTTAGCGAGAAATGAAAGCTGAGATGTAGGTAGGAGCAGGAGAATGTAGAGCCTTGAAGTGGAGGAAGGTATCTTGTTTGCACTGGAAAACACTGAAATAATGCTACCTGTATTACACCGAGTCTGGTGCCGTTCTTTGAGATTGATAATGCCAGATCAGCCTCTCTAGCAGCATTATTATTAAGCACAGCCGGACGCGTGTACAGGAAAGTTGTAAGGATCTTGCGAAGCCTGCACTAGCAGGGACAACGTTTACTTACCGTATTATGCTGCTTGTATAAACTGTATAGCAGTGTATACAGTAAACAATAGACAGCATGTTTTTAAAAATGTGTAAATATGTATCCTATTAGCCATAACACTAAACATAATTCTGGGGATAGCAGCCTTTACTGGGACCAGCTGTGTGGCTGGACCAACCTCCACCCTATGTAACATACCCCCAAAAAAACCTTAATGGCTTCAGCTGTCAGACGGGCCATATTCTACCCTGAGCCACATCTTATCCTACAATAAGCATCAACCTTACCTTCTTGTTTCAGCATTGTCCCTCATTCCCTCTAGACTGTAAGCTCTCACAAGCAGGTCCCTCCTTACCTCTTTGCATCTATTTGTCCTCACCTGTATGTAACTGTTTATGTACTATATATAACTCTGTACCCCAGTCTGCGCTGCGGAATAAATAAACGCTAATAATAATAATACCCGCTGCTTTGCACGTTTTAAAGATGATTATTACACTAAATGAATGTACAATGTCATGATTTTCCATCTTTGTTTTGCACACAGAGACCCTGTGAAATTACAACAGCTCCATAACCAAGTTATGTTTGAACAGCAATTACTGCCTACGTCACCGGTTTCCTCAACAAAAGATGACTTACCTAACACCGCTACCCAAAACTCATCTACAACTGCTCAACCTTACATCGACATGTATGCTCGCCCTCAACCATTTCTTACCAGCTCAGATGCACCAAACAGTGTCCCAATGGCTAAATATTCTGCTTCCATGCCTAGCACTTTGTCTCAAATAAAACCATGGTCAATAAGCAAAGAAAATCCATCTAATTCCTTTCCTGTATCACCTCCAACCAAAATTGAACAGTATACATACACAGCTAAAGAATGTTTCTTGTCATCACCACACTCAACATTGTCTGGCCAGTACCAATTTCAGGCGCAAACTGTGTCTCCTACTCCTATGTCACCTCCGCGAATTCAGAATTCGGCAGCATTTCTCACTTCTGTACTTCCGTCGCTGCCTCCAGCCCCAACACCAACAAATTCGATGGGTCTACCTAAAAGTACAACTTCGTAAGTAGCATACACTATTACATTATACATCTTACTTTGTTTTATGACTTTGCTTGTAATTCATTCACAGGAAATGTAGTAGACAAAGCAAGTGATTCTCCCTTGTTAAATTGGCAAATATTGTACATTCCCAGAGTTCAACAAAGTCACGACGTTGGCAGAACTTCACTTAAACTCACAAAGTTTGTGAAATTTGACAAAAACCATCTGTAATTCTGCAAATATTCCTCTTGCGCTGAAAAAAAAGAGAGCTGCGATGTTAACCTTTTTGACCTCGAGAAAGTCAAAAAAAATTAGCATAAACTTTTTGCCTTTGCATGAATGTCCAGGAAAGGCAAACTCTCACATCTCCAGATACACTATAGTAATACATGTTAATTTTTCATCCATGGAGAGAGTATTTTTGACAAGACCTAAATCATGTAGAGTATGGCGTCTAAGGAGGGACAGTTGAGAGAGAAGTCTGGTGATTTAATTCCATTCTGTCTTTTTCCTTCTTGACCGCTGTTGTCTGCTAATGGTCTAGTCTCATAGTGAACATTTACCCGTTTTGTGCAGGTATGCAACACACCAGGTCACACTCTGTCTCTTTTATGGGGTTCCACAGTTCAAAATCCAACAAGGATGTAGGAGAATGCTGATGACACAGCCGTCATATACTCGGATGTTGACTGTTATTGCTTGTTATGTCATACTCTCATATTTTTGCATAATATACTCATGACCATTGATGCTTTCCCAATACAAATGTGTAGTTCAGCTTCTAAAAATAGTAACAATTGTATGTATGTATGTACATCTTTATATAGTGCCATTAAATTACATAGCGCTTCACAGCAGTAATACACATGATAATCATATAAATAACAATTGGTGGTGTCTTGCTCTATGATGCTGATTTGAATGAAGTCAGCATCGTCAGCAAATAGCAATGAATCAAAACTGAGGGCCCCCCCCCCTTGCCGCAGGGCGATCACGGCAGACACTTTTGCTTTTTCGCCTGCTGCGCTTGGGACTAGAGTGTTGCTACATCTGTATGTATATCTTTCTTTATATAGCGTGCACAGCTGTATTCAGCGCTTTACAAGAGAAACAATACAGGACAGGGAATTATAATACAATAAGTCCAACAAACAAGATCAGACAATAGGAAAGGAAATCCCTGCCCCGGAGAGCTTACAATCTAAGTCCTCCTCTGCCACAATGGTTGGTAGGAGCAACAGTGGGTGTGGGACGGAAGAGTCTAGGCTATTGAAATGCTTCATTTAAGAGGTGAGTTTTTGGTTTGTTTTAAAGGTGGGGAGAGAAGGTGCTTGGCATATACTGAGTGTGAGGGAGTACCACAGGTAAGGGCGAAAGAGAGCAGTAGAGGTGAAAGGGGTAGAAAGGAGACAGTTGTGGGTAGAACATAGGAGATGAGCAGTTACATAACGAGAGATCAAGGCCGATATGTAGGGAGGAACAGATTAGTGGAGTCTTGAAGGTAAGGAGGAAAACTTTGTATATGATCCGAAACTTGATAGGAAGCCAGAAGGATTTAAGAAGGAAATGAGCAGTGCATGTTTTGGGAGAAATTGAAATGATTCTAGCAGCAGAATTTTGGATAGATTGCAAAGGAGAAAAATTGTGAGGCAAGAAGGCCTGTTAGCAGTATCTTACAATAATCCAAATGGGAGAGAATAAGGGCATGCATCAGAGTTTTAGAAGTAGCGTGACGCAGGAAAGGGCGGATTTTAGCAATATTACAGAGGAGAAAGCACATTTTTGCTATGCCGTGTAAGTGAATAGAGAAGGAAAAGGAGGAGTCAAATGTCACTCTTAGGCAACAGGCTTTGGCGCCAGACAGATGGTAGTACTGTTTACTGTGATGGAAAAGGGGGGTATTAGGCCAGGTTTAGGGGGAAATATGAGAAGCTCGGTTTCAGCTATATTAAGTTTAAGTCTGCAGAGCACCATCCACAAAGATATATAGTAGCAAGGAGGCAAACAAAGACTTGGGACTGGATAGCATGTGGGAACGTAGGGGTGGATAGATATATCTGCGTATCATCTGCATAGAGATGACACCTATGGCCAAATGAGTCGATGAGGACATTAAGTGATAGTTTGTTGAGAGAGAAAAGGAGAGGTCCCAGAACAGAGCCCTGAGGTACACCAACAGGCAGATCAACAGAAGATGTGGACATGTTAGCAACAGAGCCCGAAAATTAGCAATCGGAGAGGCACAGTACAGTATGATGAGAACCAGGATATAGCTTTGTTGTGGAAACCAAGAGAGTTTAGACTATGAAGGAGACGAGTGTTCAACAGTATTGAAGGCACCAGAGAGATTGAGCAGGATTAGTAGTGAAAAATGACCTTGGGATTTTGCTTCATGTAGATCTATATTTATATCTTGCATCTCTTTGCATCAACATATTAAGGCTTTTGCTCCAGTCAGCTTGTGAGTGTAAATAGGAGGAGTTACATGATGCACAGATTATAACGAGATGCATCACATTCTGCGCCTCTGTGTATCCCTTTGTGTGTTGTATTTGCTGCAAAAAGAAATCTTCTGAAGTCTGAAACTTTTCTCATTAACAATTTGGGTTCCATCATATGACACACTTTCTTACATTTGATGCAAACGCAAGCAGAAAATGGAGCAATTCTCAATAACAAACTACTATTCCCACTTTCTTTATGTTCATACATCAACGCCTTTCCCCTCTCAAAAATGTCTTTGCTTTGCTTCTGATCTGTGGTTGCTCACTTGTATGTAATTTTATTTTTTAAAGTACCAATTATTTCTGATTGCTTCCCCATGCCCTCGTGCCACTTGTTTTTCATCATCAAAAGGGTTAATACATAATATATGGTTTTCTATGTAATATTTGATTGTTATCGCTTTTTCTTACAGGTCTTTTCGTGGAATGACAAAGAAAAATTCAAAACCGGTGCATTTTAATGCTCCAGAACAAATTCGCGACAACAAGAATTTGCTTGTACGAGAATTAGACAGGAAGTTCTCTTTCAGGGATAATACGTCTCAACACAGCCAACGGCAGCAGGTAAGGAATGTAATGCAGCATTAGCCATCATCATAAGATTCTAGGACAGTCCTGATTAGTGATGGATGAACATGTTCAAGTTCGGTCCGCAAACATTGCGACACACATTTCCAATTCTTGACTAACAAATTCTTCAAAATGCAGGTCTCCGCTAGAACAGAGGTACCAAGTACATCTCTACTCACAAGTTCATAACGCAATTCTTAATTTATTGTCACAGCCAAAACCAGGGGAGGAACAACGTCTCAGGTCCAATGTGGACCTTTCCTCCTCTGTTCTTGGCTGTCACAAGAAATTTAGAATTGCATTATGAACTTGTGAGTAGAGATGTACTTTGTGCCTCTGTGCTAGAGGAGACCTGCATTTTGAAGAACGTGTTTGTTTATGTTGTGTTGGCTGCACAAGCAGGAGTCTCCTCGCCTGAAACTGTTTCCCCGCACTTTGGAACAATTCTTGGCTAACCCACGAAAATTAGTTTGATCGTTTTTTCATTCACAATCCACGCAAAAGCATGGAATTTCGCAAAAGTGTCCTTTTTTGTTGTTGTTGTTTTTGCTTTGTCAGACTTTGAAAATCTTAATTTTGATTCCTGCGCTCGAGCTTTAAGCGAACTTCTATACAAACTTCCAAGGTTTTTTTTTTTGACGATGAAAGTTTGTGAAATTCAATTTAAAAAAAGGCGACTTTGTTTCCTTTACCTACGGCGAATTTGTGAAAAGTTAAACTTGCGAAGATGCACCGTTTTTACAGAAAATTAGAACTAAAATGTTCCCACATCTCTAGTCCTGAGTCACAAGTTCTAGGCAAAACGAAGGACTGGATCAAAATCTCTAATGACAGTTAGGTTGGCAGTACTGTCACTCGGCTGGAAAACTAGGGCAAAAGTAGAGCAAAAAACGCCACCATATTTATCAAAAATGCCAATTGTATCCTATGGGCATTTTGCCTTAGATAAATATTTTCGCTCCTGTTTTGCAGCTGGGAGATTTAGATATTGAATGTATCTCACCAGGGGTGCTATTTATCAGTCTCCAAGGTGTCACACGGGAACAAAACTGGTGCAAAAAACTGCACCAGTTTTTTCTCAAATTTATCGGGTAAATATATATACAGCTCAACCCCCTTATAACGCGGTGCTTGGGGTCCAAAGAATCACATCGCATTATAAGCGGATCGGGTTAAAAATAATGTATAATTGTATGCATTGTACAATAAAGTATTTAAGACACCAATAATCGTGTTGTAAAGTATTCATAAATAAGGAAATTGGGAGCCACGCTTGCATCGCGTTATAAGCGGATTCACGTTGTAACGGATCGCGTTATAATGGGGTTGAGCCGTATATTTATATATATCCTATAATGTTCAGTGCATTAATCATCGATACACACTGGGCAGTAGTAAAAGCGACTTGGTAATAATGTAAAAGCGCAAACTGATTCAAATATGCAAGTGCAATATAAAACAGACTTAGTGCAGCCTACAGTAACGGTCACTAGTACCGTGCAAACAATTGAAAACACAGTGAAAGCGCAAATAAGTTTAAATGGTGATAATTGTGTAGTGCCCAATAAGTGAAATGAAGCACTCACAGCTGGTCCACTGTAGTCAATGACCACAATGCAGTCAAGATGAAACAATGGCTGCAAGCTGGAGTCCTCCTCAAATAAGATACGAGAAGGACATAGCATAATACAGTTTAATGATACAACAGACTAGGGAAGAAAGAGGGAACACACTCACATTTTCCCAGTCTGCTAAGCGCATTGAGTGTGTTACGGGCACATTCTAGCCTCTCAGGATTATGCCACAACCTCCACCTGTTAGCCCACGATGGTTCGCTCCGCTCCACTCCTCATGTCGGCGATGTTCCTGCCGGTCTCGGAACTTCCATGTCTGCGCGCGCACCACAAGTACGGTGTCCCAGTGGAGTAAGGTGGCTGGCTGATAGGTATGGTGTCCTCCGAGGGCCAAAAAACCCTACGCGTTTCGCCTTTCATCAGAAAGTCGGCTTCCTCAGGGGTTGTAATGTCCTGACTCCCAGAAATGGTTTTATAGACATCTCCCTCTGTTCATCTCCCTCGCATGTATTTCTCTCCCCCCTCTTTCACAGTTCCTCTCTCCTCCCGAGAGAATATAAAAACCAAAACAGCAGAGTACCCGTCCTTCATTTAGACTCTTTTTAACCTCATATTAGGAATATATTAGGAATATAATAAAATTGTCTGCTATTTTGATTTGATTTTTTCTATACTGTATGCACTGGAGTAAAGTTTACCTTGATTCGCAGGAGTACAAAATCTCCAGCTTCGAGCAGAGACTGATGAATGAAATCGAGTTTCGCCTTGAGCGTACGCCTGTGGATGAATCAGACGATGAAGTGGAGCATGATGAAATACCTACAGGAAAGTGCATTGCACCGATTGTTGACAAAAGACTCAAGCATTTCCGTGTTGTGGAAGGAACATCTGTTACATTTACCTGCAAAGTTGTCGGAATACCTGTACCCAAGGTAAGTCTAAGTTGTCAGTAGACCTGAGGCATAATGTAAGCCGGGGGTGGCCAAATCCTCAACTCCACCAACAGGTCAGATTTTCAAGATATCCCTTCTGAGCCACTGATTGAGCTACCTGTGCTGAAGCAGGGATATCCTGAGAAACCTGACTTGTTGGTGGCCCTTGAGGACTGGAGTTGGTCACCCCTGATGTAAGCATTGAAGACGTGCTTTGATTTCAATCTTCAATAAAATCTAGTGGTAGTCTGATTTATAAATTAAAAAACAGTGGTACTCTGCACCTCCTTATGCCGTTGCACTTTGTCAAGTTTGCCATATTGGGTAAATATTGGTGGTTGACACCATTTAAAAAAAAACATCATACAACCTACAAGTAAATAATGAAGACTCGTACATCTGTACATCGTAGCTGTGTCTAATTTACATAAGACCATTTTTTTTAATGTCGGCTTCTAGATTCGGTTTATATGCGGTGAGATGAGGTTTGAACATATTTTTATGTTAATTTCGCTAGGTGTATTGGTTTAAAGATGGCAAGCAGATTTCAAAGAAAAATGGCCATTGCAAAATGAGAAGAGAAGCAGATGGAACGTGTTGTTTACATATTGAAGCTGCTACCAATGATGATGATGGAAACTATACGATCATGGCAGCAAACCCCCAGGTAATCCTTTGCAAGAACTTGACTGTTCCTATTCCATGTATTTTTGTTTGAGCCTTTATCATACATAGTGTAGAGTGGGGAACTCTAGTCCTCAGATATCCCTGCTTCAGCACAAGTGGCTCAATCAGTGGCTCAGTTGTTGACTAGAGTTCCCCCCTCCCCCCCACTCCTGCCCCCAGCTGTAGGGCCTGGGCTTTTCAGATGGAAGCCTGTGAGCCACTGCCAGCCTATGAGAGACTTACAGTTGGCCCACAGACTGCTCATGGCTTTTGCACCACTTTCTATCAGTGAGGAATAAGCGGGGACATGAGCTTTTACTGCTCCATTTTTCTCCTCTGCTCCTCTGCTGCAGACAGTTTTGTATGAATTTGGGGTGGGATGTTTTTTGGTATATATTTTGTGGGGGGAATCGTGTGGGGGGGAGAATGAGTGAGGAGGGGGGGATTGAATGAGAGTGGTGTAATTGACAGAGGGGAGATGAGAAGAGAGAGGGGGTGAGTGAGGAAAAGAGGGAGTAAGTGTGAGACGCAGGGGAGAGAAATGCATGTGAGGCGGGGGGTTGAGTGAGCGTGGGGTAATTGAGGTTGGGAAAGTGAGAGGTGAGACGGAGGAAGGAGAAAGAAATACATGGGAAGAGGGAGGAAAATAGAGGGGGCTCTCCAGGTGCTGCTGATGGGGAGGGGGGGGAGAACTGTAGTCCTGGGACCCGGGAAATCTGTCAGCGGCCCTGAACATATTATTAGCACATTTGCTGTGTACTTACATTTAGGGAGCAATGGAACATCAATAGCACATCCTGAATCCCAATGCTACGCTACTTTAGAAATAGCAGTTCATTAAAAATATTGTCTTTCCTCCTTCTAGAAATGAAAAGCCCACATTACTCCCACACAAACATAAGGCTGGTTTTATAGCAACCGCTGGTGCGCGTGCGGCCGTGCGCACGGCATTATGCGTGCACGTGACGTGCGCGTTTTGTACCTAGAGTATAAACGGTGACGTGCGCGGCGAGGAGGCGTGGCCATGACGTCACATCGTTAGGCCGCACTCTGATTGTCTCTCAGTGTCACATGGCGCGCCAACAGCGCGAAAAGCCCAATTTCATGTCTTTCCTAAGTTCGCGCATCTCAACTATATCAGCGTCAGGCTCACACATGCAATTATCCTTGACGCGCGCTCACTGTATTACAGGCCTAAGGCTAATGCCCCGTTGCACGCGTCCGCACGGCTGTCTTGCTTGCCGGCGTCGCGTGCAACTCACTGCACCGCGATCTGCAGGAAACTTTTTTTGGAGCGGGGGAGGCGTGACCAAACGGGTCGGGTGGGCGGGGCCATGACGAGGGGGGGCGCGACCATGACGTGTGTCCGTGCGCTGGAGTGACATATCTCCAGTTTAATGGGGTGCTGTAAAGTCCCGTCCCGTCCACCGCCCCCCCCTCTTCCCCCTCAGTTTGCCCTGAAGCGGGGCCCCGTCCCCCAGGCCCTGCATGTAAATGAGTGTGAGGACAGTGTAAATACATGTGTCCCGCTCCCCGCAGCCTCCCTGCTCCCCGAAGCCTCCCCTCCTCCTCTCCTCCTCCTCATTGCCAGGGGTTCCCCCGTGCATCTGCGTCAACGCTCCAGAACACCTTCTTCTGGTAGCGCTGGCCGGCTGACGCGTCACAGCACGTAGTGCGCCACGGAGGGAGGAGGCAGCGGGGACCAATGGATTGCAGGTAAGGGGCTGGTGGTGCACGCGGCCGCACGCACCACCGGACGCAGCGGGACCAAGCCTTAAGGCCTCGGTCCCGTTGCGCTCGGTGGCGCGGGCGGCCACACGCGAGTTCCCCACAAGCAGGGGAATCCTGCGGAGCTGGTCCCCCCTGGCTGCACAGCTTACTACACACTGTGGCGCGTCAGCCACTATGGGATACAAGAGAATGGTGTTCCCTAGCGTTGACGCGTCACGTGGTGTGGCTGTGAGCCAATGGGGAGGGGAGGCTTCGGGAGGAGGAGAGGCTTCGGGGAGCGGGGAGGAGTGTGGAGTGACAGCAGCGTGAGTGCCTGTCTGTGTGTGTCTGAGTGCGTGCGTGCGTGCCTGTGTGTGTGTGTGTGTGTGTGTGCCTGACTCTGTGTGTGTGTCTGAGTGCGTGCGTGCCTGTCTGTGTGTGTGTATGTATGTGTGTGCCTGAGTGCGTGAGTGCCTGCCTCTGTCTGTGTGTGTGTGCGTGTATGTATGTATGTGTGTGCCTGAGTGCGTGAGTGCCTGCCTCTGTGTGTGTGTGTGTGTGTGTGTATGAGTGCCTGTCTGTGTGTGTCTGACTGCGTGCGTGCCTGTCTGTGTGTGTGTGTGTGTGTGTATGTGTGTGCGTGAGTGCCTGCCTCTGTCTGTGTGTGTCTGTGTGTGTGTGTCTGTGTGTGTGTGTTGCTTTACTTACCTGAGCCGTGGAGGGAGGGGGGGGAGAGTAGCAGGTCCCTCCGCTCAAGCCACGCCCCCCCTCCAGCTCAAACCTCCCACTCCCGCTCCCTACAGACCGCATATCGCGGTCTTTGTATGTCAGCGCCCCGCCTGTCTGCAGTGCGGGCGCGCTGACTTTGGGAGCGGGGCCGTAGCCTTAGCCTAAGACAGTTTGAGCTAAATTATTGTTAAGCCACTAGGTGGTGCTGCTGCTCTCATTAATATGCCCTTACTGTGAGCCCGTGAAGAACCTACATTGCTGGGACTTTAGAGCTATTTAAAAGGGAAGTTCCCCCAGCCTGTGTATATTTTTACATTTGCAAAAAAAATCACCCATACTGTTTTCATCCTCTCTAGACCCCCCCTCCACCCCCCCGCTCACTGAATTTTTTTAACCTGTCTGTTTTATTCCTAGGAAATATCCCCCAAACCCTAAATATTAACCCTTTGAGTGCTGCAGGGGGTTACCAGGACCAGAGTCCCACCGCCCTACTGGCACTTCTGAATACCTGACCTCTGAAGTGGTCACATGATCGCTCTGTCAAGGATTACGAAAGATATGGGGTCATCCCCCTTCCATCAGTCATCAATTTGGATCGCGTCCTTAGCGATCTCCCCTAAGAAAATTAGCATTTTTGCGGGGGAACGTAGCTACTACGTCATGAGCCACTCAAAGGGTTAATATGGCTCCTAAACCCCTGTCACTTTGGGACATTAGCAAACATTGTCTGAGCAGATTCATTTAGGATGACATTTTTTTCGCTGTGACCGTCCTCTTTCTGTTACATCCACTGAAGCGCAGAACGTCATCTCACCTACAAAAATGAGCAAATAGTTTGACGTATCAACTATATCATGGGGCCCCTGGAATGTCAGACCCCATGATATACTAGCTACGACCTTGGGCCTCACAAAGGGGTGCAGCACAGAAGTGATTTCATTGTATCCATTTGTAATTAATAGGATATTTTAATTGATGGACCTAGTACAACCCCCCCCCCCCCCCCCTTCCAAAATTTTGCACATAACACTGTAGCTCCTCTACTTGTGTTGGGTGGAAGTATTTCCAAGAAATTCCTATGGAAGTCTCCTAGCCTACGCAGCTTACTAAAAACACAAAAATGCTGTATTTAATAGATACAGCTGGTCTTACAGGACCCCCCAACGTTAAGTATACCCTGTAATTAGGTACAGCTGGAGGGTATGCTAGTAGGCTGCATCTGCATGAATCTGACATAAACTATTAGTATATCAACCCAATCTACTGTCATTTGCAGTCTTGTACCAGTAGAGCGGCAATGAGGATGAACCAAAATACTATATTGCTTTAAATAACTGCTGTACTGAACACTCGCAACAGCAAACGTTTAAAGTTGTTGATATACTTACAAGATCATTTTTTAAAACAACCTTTCTCAGCATACAGTTAGTGCAAAAGTGTACTTGATACTGTAAATGCACCATATAAATGATATACTGTACCTAGTACCAGGGAAGGTTTGTGTAATCGTTCTCCTCTGTACTTTGTCTTAAGTTCAGCTAAGGCCGAGGTTCTCAAACTGTGGTCCCTGAATCACCAGTGGTCTCTGCCCAAGTGGAACCACCAAACATCACTACTAGAAGCTGATTTGTATATACAGGTCCAGTGTCTTTGAAAATATAAATATATATATAGTCAAAAAGTAGAAAAAGTTGAAAAAATTCAGGCATTCACAAGACTTGAAAATAGTAATTTATTTAATCAACATTTCGTCTTTAAACCCTGAAACCCTCCTATTATTCATAGTGTCGGCTTTCTTTGGGATCCCTTAAGTTGCAGGAGTTTAGTGGATATCCTTTTAACTTCAAAAGCTTTTAAAATGGTAGCCACATAGATGGGAGGCCACCATGATGGAAACAGATGCACTACTCCTTATGATCCCATGAAAATGTCCTGAAGATAGGGAATATGCCTGATCCTGTGAGAAGCCCATGAAAATGTCCTGAGGATAGGGAATATGCCTGATCCCATGAGAAGCCCATGAAAATGTCCTGTAGATGGGGAATATGCCTGATCCCGTGAGAAGCCCATGAAAATGTCCTGAGGATAGGGAATATGCCTGATCCCATGAGAAGCCCATGAAAATGTCCTGTAGATGGGGAATATGCCTGATCCCATGAGAAGCCCATGAAAATGTCCTGAAGATGGGGAATATGCCTGATCCCATGAGAAGTCCATGACAAAATCCTGAAGAAGGAGAATATGCCTGATCCCATGAGAAGCCCATGAAAATGTCCTGAAGATGGGGAATATGCCTTATCCCATGAGAAGCCCATGAAAAGTCCTGAAGAAGGGGAATATGCCTGATCCCATGAGAAGCCCATGACAATTCTACCTTTCTAAGGTAGAATGATGCTGGAGGAAAGTAATTGGCTTGTCTACACCGTTTCCTTTCCTCAGCTTGGAGACACGCACTGCAAGACTTGTACTCCACATTACAAAGCCATACACTCCAGTTGGCTCAATTTCACACGTAGCGGTTATTTGCTTTGAAGCCTTATTTTCATTATAATTAAGGAACATGTTTTTTTCCTTTTGTAAGCACATATAGGGCCAATGTTACTAAATGGTGCTGTGCCATAATGACTGGGCCATAAGGTGCTTTATGGCTTAGCACTGTTTAGTGAATATGGCCCTTCGACAATAGCTTTTGTAAATATGTCCAACACTATGTCCTTCATGGTCCATTCAATTGAAAAGGCTCTAAGGTGTCATCCGGGGTGGAAGATGTCTTGTAGAGTAACACCTCTTAGTAAATAAGGCCCCTTTTGGCTCATTCACTTGAATGGAGCTGTAAGGAGTCTTCCAGTCTGAATGGTATCTCACGCAGTCGCATTTCTTAGTATATATGGTCCTGAATTCCTAATATTGTAACAGGTAATTGTTCATCTTCTTCTTTTGCAGGGAAGAATCAGTTGCTCCGGTCATTTGCTTGTGCAAACAGCCCCATTGCGAACGCGGTCAATTCCAACTGTCCTGTCTCATAGGTAATGCTGTAGAGTTAATTGAATAAAAGATTGATTCATTCATTGCCCAGTATATGGTAATAACAAATGTGCTGTGCTGAACATATCAGGACAATACAGACCTTGTGCAAATGCCCAAAAGGCGCGGAGTGTGGGAGAAGGAAAGGCCACCGTAGGAGAGGGCAGCTTCCAGAGCAGAGTCAGACTGAGTGAGCCAGGTCTCGGTTATAGCAAAGAGAAGCAGAGAGTGAGAGAGAAAGAAGTCATGTTCAGAGAGGAACTTGTTAGAGAGGGAGCGAGCATTCCAAAGGGCACAGGAGAAAGGGAGAGAGGAGGGACGGTGGCAGGGGATGGGTATGAGGTTTGAGGGGTTGACACCAGAAGGAGTAGAAGTTGAATGTGGGAGGCGAGGACGAGAGCAAGTTGAAATAAGACAGGGACCAGGATTGGGAGAGATATCCCCAGAAGCAAGGAGGAGAAGCATGGATAGAAAGAGGATGTGTGAGGATGATTTGTAGGGGTTTTTTAGTGCAGGGGATATAGCTGTGTGGTGTCAGAGGACGCAGGTAAGAAAGGAGTTCATGTGAACTGAGGAGTGATGAAGGAAGGAGAGATGGAGATATATGAATAGAGTTAGAGACACACTGAGGCTGGTAAAAAGAAGTGCATAATTTGAGAAGAAGTGAAGTAACAGCAAATATAAATGGTAAAGGCAGCATCACAGCAGTAATGATGCAGTCTGGTATTGATGATATCCTCCTTTCCAGCGTAGTTCAAATGCAGGAATCAGGGCCAGTTGGGGTGTCCACTTATTCTTCACTTCTTTTGAACTTCCTTTTAAACTTCAGTTGTTCAGTAGTCTTGCCACTTATAAGGTGCCACTTGGATATGTGCTGCTATATATTGTATATATATATTTGTGTCCAAAGGAGTGCTACTGGGTGTGATCAAATGTCCAAGTGCCATCAAAAAAAGTTCTAAGATCCTCAACAAATTCTAAACCATCTAAATAATGGAGTGACATTTTTTGGATTTCATTTTTTAAAGGTTTCTACAATATTTATGTTAAGGGCATAAAGGGTATTTGCGTGCCCTGAAACATAGACCTTAATGTGTTTCTAATTTATCCGACAGTCAAAGGGATTTCATATAAGACATGAGATGTGGTGGTAGTCAGAATATTAGGATCACAAAGGCCCATGTTTACTAAACTGTGAGGCTCAATGGGTGCTTCTCCATATAAGACCTTCCTTCACCAGTGGGCACATTACAGCCCGTAACGTTGTCTTGTGGCATAGCACCGCTTAGTAAATATGGGTCAATATGGACTACTCGTAAATGGGCCATAAGGTTCCTTACAATATAGCACTGCTTAACATGTGGCTCTAAATATCCTGTGGCATGTATGTTATCTCTTTTCTGCTTTGTACAGTGCTGAGTGCACTCACGGCACTATTGCATATGACAATTTGATACCCGTATGTATGTTTTTTTGGGGGCGGTGTTACAGTACAAATATCGCAGACTGTTTGCTTGGTCAGTATCCTTAAACCTGAGCCTTAAAGCTTCAGAACAGTAGAGATAGGAACCGAGCGTTACCATTTGTAGAAAATTGCATCTGTTGCGTGTCCCTGCATCTGATGAATCATTAATATAAGTGTAATTGGCAGAGTTCGGCCACGGCTGCAGGAAGTAGAGAGTGAAGGGGTACAAGAGCGCTTTTTCCGTCCGTACTTTCTTCAGGCTCCTGGCGATATGGTGGCTCACGAAGGACGCCTGTGCAGACTGGATTGCAAGGTAAGATCTCATTGCACGTGACACAAACAGAACGAATAAAGAGTGTGTCATGAATCCTTCATGTTGCTCTTATTTCATGAACAAACACACACAGCCCCTGTAAGATCAGAACGCAAATCCACCACATCATATATATTGTGCCAAAAAGAGTGTTACTATGATTGTGAACACTGAGATTCCCCAAAAACTTTAACATGGAAGGATGTTAGTTAAAGCAGCAATGCACCACATTTTTGGGAGGAACCGTGCGTGGAGCTGTGGGGACCCCCCCAGTTCCCGATATATTTACCTTTTTTATTTGCTAGTAAAATTAAAGTAAAATAAACGATAGTCACTGGGGTGGTCCAATAGAGAGCTGCCATGTCATGCTCTGATGACATTGTGACTTCCTATTGGCTTATGTGGGAGAGGCATGGATGTCAGCCATATTGATTGTCTAACCGTTAGACTCTAATGTGTACCAGAAACACTGGCACATGAAAAGATAGATATCATAGTAACCTGGGGGTCAACAGAGCTAATAATAGTGCCTTTCAGCTTTGGGGGACCCACTGACAAAAATTCACGTAGAGGAATTGCTGCTTTAAATTAGCTTTTTAATGTGTAGAGTGCATAGATCCAGTGTAGATAAATCCCCAATGTTATCAGAGATTATGACAGTTTTCCTCAGATAACAGAACATATCCATCTATAATTTATATTACCACAAGTTTTTATTCCATAGACTTCAACAGCACTGGCTATGTAATAAATACAGCGAGAGGGAATGCCATTCTCGCAGTTTAATGAAGAGGTTACACTGCACCAATTGTTACTCATACTTCTAATATAAGAAATAGGTTAGTCAGTTGTATTATGTTAGCCAGAGAAGTTGACACAACCTCAGGACTGGCAGTATTTTTTATTCTAATAAAATGATGCATTTGCAGAATATAATGCTGCATATCTTTATTATGATATGTGCGTCATGTCCCTCCTCCCTAACTCCTACTCTCAGCACTTTCAAATCACAAACTGGTGCACATAGGCAAACGAGGAGTAAATGACCTTGGTACAGTGGATGAGATGTATCAACCTGAAGAAAGTGAAATGAGATATCTGTTTTGCTGCACGGCTTCATTTTCTGCTTGTATGTGCATCAAGTATAAGGGTTTCCTACATTTGATGCAAATTGTTAGACAGAGACGTTTACACCACTTCAAGCTTGTCAGATTTCTTTGATGCACATACAAGATAAGTAATGCACAGACACACAGAATTTGATACATCTAATTATAGCCAGTGTGTTATGTAACCACTCACTGTCTCCTCCTGTTGACACTCCACAAAAACTGGTGACATTGACGCAAAGAGAAACAAGATGAAAATTATGCAATTTGGGTCCGTTTTTCCCTCAAGTTGCCTTGATACATCTCGTCCATTGACGCAAAGATACCCAAGATGAGAATGGCTCTTCTGGGCCCGGGTAGACACCCATATGAGTAAAATGCAATGTGTCTATAATATACTATACAACTAATCCAATACATTTTCCTACAATTAATTAGTTATCACTTTGATTTAAAGAATATATTTACCATATGATTTTTTTTTTTGTTTGTTTAATAGGTCAGTGGGTTACCAGCACCAGACATGATATGGCTTCTCAATGGGAAACTAGTTACACCAGATGCCAGCCACAAAATGTTGGTTAGGGAGAATGGAGTTTATTCTCTCCTTATCGATCCTCTCTTGCAAACTGATGCTGGGACCTATACTTGTATCGCAACAAATAAGACGGGACAAAATTCTTTCAGCCTGGAGCTTAGTGTCGTAGGTAAGATTCTGCCAATCATGTGTATGCAGCTTTAGTTAAGTTATTGTAAGTGGTTGTTTTTTTAGGTATTAAATACTGTTGTAGAGTTTGCTTTTGAATTATTGTATTGCTGAACATGGGCTTATAGAAGAGAATAAGATTTTAACTCAACTGTGCTAAGGGGCTTATCCTATAGGATTTGATTTGGCCGAAATGTCCCATTGACTTCAATAGCCTCTTCTGATCATATAGAATAAGCCCTAAGTGTTGGTTGGCTATGTAACGCTAAAGGGGTATGTATCAAAGGTTGCAAATAGGCTTTAAAATGTTGGTTTGATGCCAACGGTCCTATTCAATAAACTCCCATATTGCCAATGTACTATCGCCTTATAACGGAATACAATTTGACACAATAGAATTCTGGAGTTTTTACCATATGCATTTTTCACTTACTTAGTGGGTATTTGATGTCATATCAAAATACACAATCTTAGCGAGCTAAAATCCACAATATTATATCATTAATATTACCTGCTGGAGTGCTACTGGGAATGTGACCTTACATATACAATGGAAAACCAAAAAGCTACAATGCAGAATCAATATGAACAATTATTAAATTCATTTAAATATTTTTTTCATGTAAGTAAGGGTCATTTAGATCAGTCTTTTGGCCAAAACATGTTAATCACGCCACCATGCCAAGAAGACCCTTTCAGAAAGTTCATATAGTTCCAATTTTATGCTGTCCTTTGAATTCCTTACAATGCGTAGAGAAAAGATTAAACCAAACAATGATATAGTCCAGGCCTGCACAACACACGGCCCACTGTGCGGCCTGCGGCGGCTTTCTGCTCTCCCCCTCACTCCCGAGTCCACTCTACCGCGCCCCCCCGCGAGCCCGTTGTCACCATCCCCTGAGAGTCCGCTGTCACCCTCCCCCGCGAGCCCGCTCTCCCCCTCGCAGGTAGCAGCGCGCTCTAGCATTGAGGCACTTCCTACCTGCTGCTTGCTAGAGCGTGCAGTCCTGCCTGCTCTGCCGCCTCCTCCTCCACCGCAAACCAAGGTAAAGTAGGGTAGGTAAGGGGGGGGGGGGCGATTTGAAGTGCAGGGGGGGTGATTTGAAGTGCAGGGGGGGTGATTTGAAGTGCAGGGGGGCGATTTGAAGTGCAGGGGGGGGCGATTTGAAGTGCAGGGGGGGGCGATTTGAAGTGCAGGGGGGGCGATTTGAAGTGCGGGGGGGTTAATGTGAGGTGCTGGGGGGCTTGATGTGTGGTGCAGGGGGGTTTGATGTTAGGTGCTGGGGGTTAATGTGAGGTGCTGGGGGCTTGATGTGAGGTGCTGGGGGTTAATGTTAGGTGCTGGGGGGCTTGATGTGTGGTGCAGGGAGGGTTGATGTGAGGTGCTGGTGGGCTAATGTGAGGTGCAGGGAGGTTGATGTGAGGTGCAGGGGGGGAGAGTGATGGGAGGTGCAGGGGGAGAGTGATGGGAGGTGCAGGGGGAGAGTGATGGGAGGTGCAGGGGGGGAGAATTATGGGAGGTGCAGGGGCGAGAATTATGGGAGGTGCAGGTGGGAGAATGATGTGAGGTACAGGGGTGAGAGGGATGTGAGGTGCAGGGGGGGTGGGATGTGTGTGGTGTGCAGGGAGGTATTGTGTGTTTGATGTGGAGGGGGAGTATTATGTGTGTGGGTGAGGGGGGAGAGATGGGGGTATGAGAGATAGATAGGGAGTATCGCAAAAGTTGATAGTGAGGGGTGCTGGGGGAGATATGATGATGAGGGGTGCTGGGAGAGATATGAGGATGATGATGATGAGGTGCTGGAGAAGAGATGATGATGATGATTTTACCCGTGCGGCCCAATTTTTTTTTCCTTGGAGCAGTTCGGCCCTTCTCACCTTACGAGTTGTGCAGGCCTAATATAGTCAATAGCAATGGAATTTGTGTCATGTATGCAGTGCCTAAGGGGTTAAACGTTGGAAGCACTATATGTGCTACACATATTAAGGGCAAATACAAAACATCACTTGATAACCTATATCGGTCCATTATTGCTGTGTTGCTATAGTACCCCATCAGATACCTTCTGGTGCCGGACATACAGTAATTGGAAAATGTTTCCTTGTGTTTTCTTGTTTTCCTTCCTCTGGATCAATATAACTATAAATATAGGATCTAAACACACACAGCCCCTGCACGCTCAGAACCCAAACCCACCACACCATGTGTATTTGTGTCAAAAGGAGTGTGACTGGGATTGTGACCTCCTGTAATATAACAGAAGACAGAAAGCCTCAGTGCTACATCCAACGTGACAGATTGTATAGTTACACTAGCTGAGAGACCCGGCGTTGCCCGGGATGTAAATGCGTAATAGGTAGTATTATTTATAAATCGTGGAACAATAGGTGACTGTTTGTTGTAAAGGTTGGATAATAATATTGAAAAGAAAGATGGAAGAAAATGTAATACGATGTTGTATAAAAATGGTTTATTGTAAGCACACCACAGTACAATGTATATTTTGGTGACATAAGTGATGTAAAAATCTGAGTCGTGTGTCCTGCTAGGGTGTGAGGCGGCAGGTGGCGCGTGGGTTGTGAGTGCTGTGTGCGAGTGGGGGTCCTGCTAGGGTGTGAGGCGGCGGGTGGTGCGTGGGTTGTGAGTGCTGTCTGTGAGTGTGGGTCCTGCTAGGGTGTGAGGCGGCGGGTGGCGCGTGGGTTGTGAGTGCTGTCTGTGAGTGGGGGTCCTGCAAGGGTGTGAGGCGGCGGCTGGCGCGTGGGTTGTGAGTGCTGTCTGTGAGTGGGGGTCCTGCTAGGGTGTGAGGCGGTGGGTCAGTGATGTTGGTGCGTAGGGGCGGGAGGCAGCAGGTGTGTGTGGCGGCAGGTATGTGTCGAGTGTGGCGGGTGTCTGTTGAGTGCGTGCAGCGGCTGTGAGGCGGTGGGTGAAAGGCAGAGGCGGCCGGAGTAAGGGCGGGTGAAAGGCAGAGGCGGGGGTGGGGAGGCGGTAAGGCGGGCATGAAGGCGAAGGGCGGCGGGAAGGGTTAGAGGAGGGGGGGGAAGGGTTAGAGGAGGGGGGGAAGGGTTAGAGGAGGGGGGGAAGGGTTAGAGGAGGGGGGGAAGGGTTAGAGGAGGGGGGGAAGGGTTAGAGGAGGGGGTGGAAGTGTGGGAGGGGGTGGGAGGGGAAAGGGGAAAAAGGTGGAGGGGGGGGGGAAGAGGAGCAGAGGGGGGGTGAAGGGGAGCGGAGGGGGGGGAAGGGGAGCGGGGGGGGGAAGGGGAGCGGGGGGGGGGAGAAGTGGTGGGAAGGGGGAGGAGGGGGGAGGTGGTTGAAAGGGGGAGAAGGGGGGAGGTGGTGGGAAGGGGGGAGGTGGTGGGAAGGGGGGAGGTGGTGGGAAGGAGGAGGAGGGGGAAGGTGGT
The DNA here is from genome assembly GCF_040206685.1 of Ascaphus truei. Lineage (NCBI taxonomy): Eukaryota > Metazoa > Chordata > Amphibia > Anura > Ascaphidae > Ascaphus > Ascaphus truei. The sequence continues at coordinate 26,077,320 of NC_134490.1, forward strand.
GGAAAGGGAGAGGAGGGGGAAGGTGGTGGGAAGGGGGAGGAGGGGGAAGGGGGAGGAGGGGGGAGGTGGTGGGAAGGGGGGGAGGGGGAGGTGGTGGGAAGGGGGGAGGTGGTGGGAAGGGGGGAGGTGGTGGGAAGGGGGGGAGGTGGTGGGAAGGGGGGGAGGTGGTGGAAAGGGGGGGGGGAGGTGGGGGGGAGGGGTGAGGTGGTGGGAAGGTGAAGGGGGAGGGAAGGCGGGGGGTGGGAGGCGGTGGGTGGGAGGAGGTGGGAAGGCGGGGGGTGGGAGGCGGTGGGATGGCGGGGGGTGGGAGGCGGTGGGAAGGGGGGTGGGAGGCGGTGGGAAGGGGGGGGGGAGGCGATGGGAAGGGGGGGGAGGCGGTGGGAAGGGGGGGGGGAGGCGGTGGGAAGGGGGGGGGGAGGCGGTGGGAAGGGGGGGGAGGGGATGGGAAGGGGGGGGAGGCGGTGGGAAGGGGGTTTAGGCGGTGGGAAGGGGGGGGGAGGCGGTGGGAAGGGGAGGGAGGCGGTGGGAAGGGGGGGTGGAGGGGAGGTGAAGGGGGGGTGGAGGGGAGGTGAAGGGGGGGAGTGGAAGGGAGGTGAAGGGGGGGGGGGGTGGAAGGGAGGTGAAGGGGGGGGGGGTGGAAGGGAGGTGAATGGGGGGGGGGTGGAGGGGAGGTGAAGGGGGGGGGGTGGAGGGGAGGTGAAGGGGGGGGTGGAGGGGAGGTGAAGGGGGGGGAGGTAAATGGGGAGGTGAAGGGGGTGGAAGGGAGAAGTGGAGTGAGGGGAGGTGAAAGGCGGTGAGGGGAGGTGATGGGGGGTGAGGGGAGGTGAAGGCCGCTCACTCACCCGTCCGGCAGGTCCCACGTGGATCTGAGGCGGGAGGCAGCGTGTTGTGGCCGCTCTCCCGCTGTGTCCCGGGCGCTCGCTCGCTCCCCCGCTGACTGTAGCGGCGCCGGGGGGGGGGGGGTATCGGGGAGACACGGACACTGGAGGGGAGGGCGGGTGGAGGGGAGGTGAAGGGGGGTGGAGGGGAGGTGAAGGCCGCTCACTCACCCATCCGGCAGGTCCCACGTGGATCTGAGGCGGGAGGCAGCGTGTTGTGGCCGCTCCCCCGCTGTGTCCCGGGCGCCGCCATCTTGGGCACTCGGCGCCGCGAGGCAGCCTGCCTGGCCACTGGCTGTTCCCCCGCCGGGGAAGGGGTGAGTTGTAGCGCCGGGGAGGGGGGGGCATGTATATGTGTGGGGGGGGGGGGAGAGGTGGGAGATATAGAGGGGGGGTCTCGCACGGCCGCTGACACTGGGTGGGGGGGGGGGGCGCTGAAGGGGTAATAATAGTGTGTGTGTCCCGCTGACTGTAGCGGCGCCGGGGGAGGGGGGGTCGGGGTGAAAGCGCGGGAGACACGGGGAGAGGAGGAGGTGCGCGCGGGTGCTGCTAACACTGTGAGCCCCGCTAATGTATGTAACAGTGTGTGTGTGTGTGTGTGTGTGTGTCACTGTGTGTGTGTCTGTCACTGTGTGTGTGTCCCTGTGTCCGTGTGTGTGTGTGTCCCTGTGTCCGTGTCCGTGTGTGTGTCCCTGTGTCCGTGTGTGTGTGTGTGTGTCCCTGTGTGTGTGTCCCTGTGTGTGTGTGTGTGTGTGTCCCTGTGTGTGTGTGTGTCCCTGTGTGTGTGTGTGTCCCTGTGTGTCCTTTGGCCCGTCACTCCGCCTCAGGCCAATGAGAGGTGTGCGGGGGCGGGCGGGCCAAGGGACCAATGAGATTTCCCCTAGGGACACCGGACATCCAGGCAGGCAAACATACAGTGCTTTCACTAATATAGTATAAAAGAAGAAAAGAAGATGCTTGTATCTGTTCTTCTCAAGTGAGGGTCATTCAGTTGAATTCTTTGGCCAAAGCATTATTAGCCTGCACACCACACCACGGTATCCCCTCTTTTGCAAATCCTAACACTACCTGCGACCGTTCTGTTTACCTCTCTGATGGAGAAGAAGCCTTAATAGACTGGTCATTCACAGGCGCATCACAAGACCTGCTTTTTAAAAGTGGTCTGAGCCTGCTCAAAACCAGGGAGGAGCGGTCACTAGTCCCCTAAGGATGAGCATCTCACAGCATGTAATGTGTGATATATATTGTATGCACTCATACACTCTGCTGTACATATCTGTCAGTTAAAGATGAGGTATTGCTGTGTAAAATCTTATATTAATATACCAACAGATCTATATTTTGCAAATGAACGTAACATGTTTAGAGTTTATATTAACATATATTCTCTTATCTCCTTCAGCACAGGAAGTGAAAAAAGCGCCCATATTTTTGGAGAAGCTACAAAATTGTGGCGTCCCCGAGGGTCACCCCGTCCGGTTAGAGAGTCGAGTGGTTGGAATGCCGCCTCCTGTGTTCTATTGGAAGAAAGACAATGAAACCATTCCTGTCCACAAGCAAAGGATGAGGTACTGTATTAACCATACCAGTTTCCACGTAGCTGGTCACAAAACACCCTTCTGTAAACAATTACATAATATCATTGTCTTCCTTAGAGAAATGTAAAAGCAATGTTGGCTGGTTGTGTTTATGCAGAAAATAATTACAAATTGCATTTCTTAGGGGCCTCTGAATGGGAGAGGGTTTGTCAATCAACTATCTTTACCCTTATCCTTCCCAATGTTATTAGAGAGCCAATAAAGAGGGAGGGGGGAGAGGAAAGAGAGAAGGTAGACCAGGGGCGCTCAACTCCAATCGTCAAGCCTCCCCAACAGGTCAGGTTTTCAGGATATCCCAGCCTCAGCAAAAATGGCTCAATCAGAGGCTGTCTTTGATTGAGCCACCTGTGCTGAAGCAGGGTCGGATATTGAACCACCTGTGCTGAAGCAGGGATATCCTGAAAACATGACCTGTTGGGGGGCTTGATGACTGGAGTTGAGCCCCCCTGCGGTAGCATGATCACAATGCATTGCGTTAACGGCAGTAATAACTCTTGCTACAGATGTCTTTGGTGCCGTTGCCCCACACTGTAACGGCATCGCAGGATTAACGCTGGGGTCCCCCCCCAGGGATCAACCCCCACAGCGAGATTGCGACAGACGCTGTCCCTGGTGCTGTTGACTTTTGCTTGATCGTCTGCAGTGCCAGGGACAGCAAGTCTGGCTACATCTGTATGTCTATCCCAAGCTGTTTTTAATTCCCTTATTGTATTTGCCTCTACCACCTCTGCTGGGCGGCTACTCCATGTGTGTTCCTTGATGGAGTCCTTTACCCTCAGCCTGCCACCTTCCAGCTCCACAGCATGACCTCTTGTTCTAGCACTCCTCTTTCTCTAAAAATATGCTTCACTCCTGTAAGTTGCTTATTTTATTTTAACTGCAAAGTGGGACTGCCCCGTTTTGCTAGTTTATACATATTACACCAATATGCACTGAGAACTTTCATCTATTTCCTTACAAAAAAGAATTGCTTCTTATTAATAAATAATAATAATAATAATAATAAAACATAAAAACAATAATAATAATAATGCATAATAATAAAAATGCATAATAACAATAATAATGCATAATAATGATGATAATAATAATAATGCATAAAAACAATAATACATAATAATAACAAATGTGCATAATAATAATAATAATAATAATAATAATAATAATGCGTAATAATAATAACAAATATGCATAATAATAATAATGCATAATGAATAATAATAATAATAATAATAATGCATAATGAATAATAATAATAATAATAATGCATAATGAATAATAATAATAATAATGCATAATGAATAATAATAATAATAATAATAATAACAAGCATAATGAATAATAATAATAATGATAATAATAAGGCATCGTAATAATAATAATACTTTTGTATTACTTTAGACCGCTTGCAGGGGCTTCGCAAGTCCCTGATCCTCTATCTTTCATAATAATAATAATAATAATAATAATACATAATGCATCATAAGAATAATGTATGCTTTTACAATTTGTAACATTATGTAGAAAGAACCTGAGGGAAATGTTTTACCATTCTTGCCTCTGTTTTGCAGCATGCATCAAGATACCACAGGCTATGTTTGCCTTCTCATCCAGCCTGCTCGGAAAGAAGACGCTGGCTGGTACACATTGTCAGCAAAAAATGAAGCGGGGATTGTGTCCTGTACTGCGAGACTTGACATATATGGTAGGTTTTTGACGCCCGGCTAACACAGATAGCGCCTACGCATCAAACAGTGAGATACCTAGGAAAGAAACACCACGAAATATGGCACATATATATCAAAATATATCCTCTCGCCCATCTGCTCATTTGCATACCGCACAAAATTGCATAACCGAAACCAGATCGCATCACAAACGACACATTTTGCACAGTTTGGACAGCATGAATTAGTTGTGATGCAAATTGCCTGAAAATTACTATTTTTGCCTGAAAATGCACTTATTGACGTTTAATGAATAGGCTCCCAAGTGGTGCAATTCTGGAGCAAAAAGATGACTTCAAATGTATCAGAGAAAAGTCTACACTAAAAGCAATAGGATTTTGTTCTTTGATATATCTAGTGCAACTGATTTGCCCCAAATTAGCCTTTTGCCTTGGTACACATACTGTACCACATTGCTTTGTCTTTTGTGTTTATACACCATACACATGTATGAAAGTTCCCAGGGGCTAGACTGGAGCTTAGAAACTGCACTAAAAAGTTTCTTAAAGCAAATAATCCTGTTCTTTCCTTTTGCTCCAGTTTTGCCTTGACACATCGCCCCCTTTATGTTTATATACTGTAAATCGTATGTTGTATTGTACTGTATATTGTATTATATCTTTATTCCTCTAATTCTATCCCATTATGTTGTCTTACATAAAACATAATAGAGCAGGAATGGCCAACTCCAGTCCACAACGGGCACCAACAGGTCAGGTTTTAAGGCTATCCCTGCTTCAGAACAGGTGTCTCTATCGATGACTCAGTCTTTGACTGAGCCACTGATTGAGCCACCTGTGCTGAAGCAGAGAGATCCCTAATACCTGACCTGTTGGTGCCCGTTGTGGACTGGAGTTGGCCACTCATGTAATAGAGGGAAGAATAATACAATTAGGGATACGTGCTCAATACCTCTCTCTCCCTCCCTCTCCCTCTCCCTCCCTCTCTCCCTCCCTATCCCTCTCCCTATCCCTCTCCCTATCCCTCTTTTCCTCCCTCCCTCTTTTCCTCCCTCCCTCTTTCTCTCTCTCATTAACTCTTTCTCTCTCTCCCTCCCTCTTTCTCCCTCTCGCTCCCCATCCCTCTCTCTCCCTCTCTCCTCCTCCCTGGCCAATAGAAGAGCGCAAATTTTACCCTTGTAACAAACTTAGGTGAAAATGTTGCTTATCTCGACGCAGTCTGGATCATTATCATGTCCCATTGCTGTTTGCAATTTTTACAAGTTTGTGTAAATCCATCTACAGGACAACGTAAATGGTGTGTCTGTATTCTGCGGCAAATGTTATTGGCAATCAAAAAAAATAATTCATAAAATAAGTGGTATTCTGGTTCTGTTGACATGGCTGTGTATTTATTTATTACTAAATCCTGAGTTTTGATTTAATGAGATTGTTTACTGCTAAATACTGAGCACCAAACATTTTCTTAGTAGGTAATAATACATGCTTCTCCCGTCGAATTATTCCTATATATATTTTACATTTTTAATCAGCCAAATGTGAGACACAGGTACAGGTGGGCACTTTCATTGGAATTTTTAGCTTTGGTTCTAACATTTTTTTTTTTTACCTGAACTTAATTGGTTATGAATTTGTAAAAATGAAATCAAGTTTTTTTTTTACCGAAATTAAAAAGTAAAACCTTCCCTCTCACTCCCCCCTCCCCTCTGCTCCCTCGCCAAATCCAAGGATAAGCCTTTCCTAGGTTGTTGCTCGGATTAAAGAATTTGTTCCAAAACTCGACTCAGACGTCCAAACAAACATCGACATGTGCAAAGTTCTAATTTTGAGTGTTGTGCTCATTTGCATGTCATTTCCCAGAATCCCTGGCTGCAGTGGAAGCACTCTATGCTACAAGATAATGGGGAAAGGCAGGGTTGCAAACCTGTCTGAGATGTGAATGTGCTCACACGTGGTATTTTTATTCGCTGTGCACTGCACAGTGGAGGACTTTTGACACATTTTTACCCACTATAACTTATATAATGTGTTTGATTAATAACCCGCAAACCTGCCCATCTTCAGCACATATACAAAGTATCTAAGATTATTCTGGTTTTAACTGTATGTATTTTATGACGTGACTATATTTAATATAACTGTATTTTTGCAGCTCAATGGCACCATCAGATTCCTCAGTCGATTAAAAAGATTCGATCTTCTGGCTCCCGCTATTCCATGTTCTCTCTTCAAGCCTTGGACATCCTGAGCCCTTTCCCTCCGGTTGAAACTGCACTGGGTTTCTTATCTTCGCCCAGAAATGTAGTAGAGAGTGAGGAGTTGTGAATTCAGCTGGCTAAAGTAACACTCAAACTGTGAAGAAAATACAGCCGGAAAGTTTACAAATCACCTTTTTTTTTTTTTATTACCTGTATGGTTTCCGTAATTTTTTTTTTTTTTGTGCCATAATTAAATAGCCTAATAACCGACCTGTAGTATATTTAAAATATGTTTGCCATTAACGTAGCTTGGACACACCAATAGTATAATAAACCCATACAATGAGTTGTTTAGCTTTGTCACTGAAGTTACTGGCAGGGTGATGAGTTTGATTGTGTGTACTTAACCTATTTAAATATTTCTGTCCACAAAGCAAAAGGATATAAAGAACCATAGATATTGTATTAATATTAAATGTGTAATATTTGTATTTACCTGATTCAATGTCATGTGGTGATGCTGACACTGGAGATGCTTTGAAGTTAAGGGCACCATCTCCTAATATTTCAATCCTGGAAGTTTGTCCATGTGAAGTGAAAATAAAGATATATTATCAAATAAACTGCTAATATATTGCTTATGCGTAGACTCGTTTTTCATGATTTGTTTTTAGTTTTAAAATAATAATTTTTCTTTTGTGTTTTATTATCATAATAATAATAATTAGTATTATTAGCAATTATATTATCACAATCATTTTTTTGTCTAATTATTTATGGGGGGTTTATTTACTTATTTTTATATTTGGTTAGCATACGGTTTTAGGGACCAGTGTGTTTTACAAAGATTTAAAGCAGCAATCACCCCAGCAATCACTACTAATAATAGTAGTATCTTAAAGAAGCAATCCAAGCAAGCATTTTTTCTCCATCTTTGTTTATTTATTTACACAGGATGGAAGCGGGGGATTGGGGTGGGGTGGAGGGGAGTCTCTAGAGCTGAACCTCATTAATTTTTTCCGGAGATGCAGACCTCCATATGGAGTGTCAGTAGGCGCTCCGCTTGGCTGGCAGGGTTGACGTTATGTCGGAGTGTCGAAGCTCCTGCACACTGCTGGCCAATAGGAAGCCGTGATGTCATCAGGCTTGAGATACCAGGGTGAGAACTTAGACTAAGGGGTTTAGGCATTTACCCTTAGCGACAAAGTGGCCGGCAGGCGGCAGGTTCCGGCGGCGGAGTGAGTCACAGTGAAGCAGCAGCGGCCAATTGGTCGCGGTGACACAGGTACGACCAACTGTCAGAGACCGCCTGCTGCAAACCTATGTAAATAATAACAATATTATTATTATTTTAAGTGCATGAATTGCTCAATTAATGCCTTAGTATGTCCTGCTCTTATCAGGATTTCCGTAATCTTTAGACTGTGAGATTGGAAAGTTTTTAGAAAATAGTTTGCGTCAAAAGTAAGAAACACTTTCTTACATTGTCTGGTGTTGTTGTTTTTTTGTCCCACTTTTGCAGCCGGGAGACCTTGATAGATGACCCTGTTGACCCATAGCCACCCCCCTTCTGGAAAAAAACAACTTTATTGTACACAAATATACTGTACATTTTATTACAGATTTGAAGATATGACAGTACAATATCTTAAATACAGCGCAGAAAAATAATCATACATACACATACAGGATATAATCCGTGATGCGGACAGTTTGCAAAGATTTCTTGTATTTATGTTGAAACAGGGATATCCTGAAAACTTGACCTGTTGTGAGGAGTGGAGCTGGGCACCCCTACAAACCTGGAGCTGAGTACCCCATGTCTATAGGACTTGTGTACTAAGCGTCGCAAAAAGCTTTTTTTCCGCTGAAAATTAGCATGCATAAATCTCAATTTAAATTGTGCTTGTGTGCGCCGATGTACATTTCTCAATTTGCAACATCAGCGTAAAAAATAATAATATATTTTTTTTATGCAGAAATGGACTGGTGTAACTGGTATGTACTAAACAAAAGTCTGTTTCCTGTGCGTCCACAACAAAGGAGAAGTGCATCAAAATCATCCACCACGTTTCACATGGTGTAAACCAGGGGTGTGCAAACTGGGGGGCGCAAGACTTTCTGGAGCGGGGCGCGGCGCTTACAGAGGCCCTGCGCTCTTCCCCAGAGCATTTAAATTAAATGCTAGGGATCGCGCATGAGGCCTCTGTAACTTTGCTTACCTTGTCTCCGGTAACTTCTGGTGACGTGTCACCATGGCAACGAGGCGTCAAATGACGCAGCGGGGGTCACATGATGCCACGTTGTTATGGCAACGTGCCATCAATGACATAGTGTCGTCAGAACACCGTAGACAAGGTAATGAGGGAGGGGGGGGAGCGGGGAAGCAGGCAGAGGGGCTCAGGGGGAAAAGTTTGCGCACCCCTGGTGTAAACCATAAAAAGTTTGGTAATAGTGTTAGCACAGAATTAAATTGCTATGGACCAACCAAAAATGCATTTGACGCAACGCGGATGTTTTATTATATCGGTTCCCAAAATTTATTATTTTCAAAGTATGGTTATTATATATAATATTACACTGATAATTGATATTGACATAAGAATAGTTGTAAATAAAAAAATAATCATAGTTCTGTTTTCATTTCAATTGTATCAATCAGGTATTTAACATGAGGCAATGCGTCAAAATTCATTTACAACAATGAATTATGAATCATATGTACTATAGGAAGCCTTCACACACGACACACATTTTCTGGAAATTTGTACTAGTTTGTTTTTTTTTTTAGCACAAATGCACAAATAAAAAATGCAAACATGATCTGAGTACATATTTATTAGGGCAAAAGTGGTGCAATTGAGGGACAAAAATAATTGCACCAGATTTATTAAAAACATAAATCCTATTACTCCTCATGGGATTATTTATTTGGTGCAGCTAGTTTGCACCAGAATAGCACCACTTTTGCCTTGTTACATATGCCCTAGAACAGGAGTGACTGACTCCAGTCCCTCAAGGGCCATAAACAGGTTAGGTTTTCAGGATATCCCTGCTTCAGTACAGGTGGCTCAGTCAAAGATTGAGCCACTGATTGAGTTACCTGTGCTGAAGCAGGGGTATCCCTAAAACCTGACCTGTAGGTGGCCATTGAGGACTGGAATTGGTTACCCCTACTACACACACACACACACACACACACACACACACACACACACACACACACACACACACACACACACACACACACACACACACACACACACACACACACACACACACACACACACACACACACACACACACACACACACACACACACACACACACACACACACACACACACACACACACACACACACACACACGCATTGTGGATAGGCACACCAAAAATAGGCAACATTTTATTGGCCCAACGTTTTGGCTTCCCTTTGGAAGAGCTCTTGATAAAGGCTCCAGAGGGAAGCTGAAACGTTGGGCAAATAAAATAAATGTTTGCCTATTTATGGTGTGCCTATGTCTTTGTTATTTTTGTACAGTCCTTATAGGTGCTCTGATAGTATAGACCAGACTTCTGGAGAGGGTGCTGCTATCTAAGTGGGTGCCCCAACCCCATCACATTTCAAATATATTAGAAAAATAACTATGCTTATTCTTATGCTGCCAAAAGTGCAAGGGTAGTTGAAATTCTCCCCCCAAAAAGGACCTGTGCGCAAAAGAGAAATGGAAAAGAAAAAACAGCGCTGTGCAGTCTCCGTCTCGGGCTCCCTCCCAGGCGCAGAGGAGGGCTCTCCACGCTCCGTCACGGCGAGCCGACTGCAATTGTAATCGCGGTTACAGACCGTGCTGCGCGGTTCCCAGTAAGCGCCAATGTTTGCAGAAATTGTGTAAGTGTGATTTTAACTGCGCTATATACCTTCTTATACCAGTATTACCTATGATCTGCCCCTTATTGTAGGAGTCACTCCTACCTCATCCTTACCCATGCAGACTGCACTTTGTATATCCTCCACCCTGGTTAACCTCATATAGAGGGATTCACTTATGTGAGTGTGTATTATCAGTGCCCTTGATTTGATTTATTCCAACTCACAGTAAGAACATCTGCACAGTGCTGTATTTTTCTTTTGCATTCAGGTCATTTTTTTTGAGACACACACACACACACACACACACACACACACACACACACACACACACATACATACATACACACACATAATACCTTCTGCATCTTTTTGTGCATGTTTGTTTCTATTTGTATCTAACTGTTTATGTAATTATCAAGTCTCTGTACCTCTATTGTATCACGCTGTGGAATATGCTGGTGCTTTACAAATAAACGATAGTGTGTGTGTGTGTGTGTGTGTGTGTGTGTGTGTGTGTGTGTGTGTGTGTGTGTGTGTGTGTGTGTGTGTGTGTGTTTTTTTACAGTGCAGGGAGAACCACTCACTAGCTTTTGTTTTGATTTACACACTTAGATCATTTATCAGAGTCTCCAGCTGCAAAACCAGCTTAATGCTGGTGCAAGAACTATCAGAAAGAAAATCCCATTGGTTTCAATTAGGATATTTGTACTTGATAAATCTGGTTTCTTTGCACCGGTTCAATCACAGCACCATCACTTTGCAATAAATCTCCCCCTCTCTCCCTCACTCACACACACACACACACACACAGCTACACAACTTATTTCCACTTATTTTGTGTCATTCATGCACACACTGCAACGAATTTTTGTATTTATACTACAGAAAATGACATTAGTTGCATTTAAAGGCTGCAGATTTTTTACAGTATACAGCTTTTCAGTAGCTTCTAAAATACAAGAGAAAGTACAAATGTAAAATCATTTGTTTCTGCTTGTTCTGTAATGTGCTCATAAAACCAAGTCTGCCCTCTAGGCATCTTAATAAAATACATAGAAGTAAATGCATCCATTTCTCAAACGTAATCAATTAAAAAGTTTGACTTGTAAACTTTTACAGAATGAGTGAATAGGCTAGAACTCAAGAAATATGTCTGTTTTCATTGCATATTAGCAATAATGCATATTATTAATAGTTTAGTACAGTACAAATAGACAAAGCAATGCATATTAACAATATTTTGTTACAGTCCAGATAACCATGATGATTGCTTGGCTAATCTTAAACATTTTACCTTTCCAGCAGCTTAATTCCTTCTTATTCACTGATGTACAGAAAATAATCTATTTCCGACCTCTAATTCAACATTGAATCATGATCATGCTAATGGGAAAATGTCTGTGGAGTAAGATGATCGCAATCCGTTGGAGATCTTAGTCCCAGATAATTCTGGCACTGATCTTGGTGGAAATGTTCATAAATGTGTATGTTACTCCAGTCTCCATCATTCCTGCATCTTTCTGCTTCTGAGAGGATCCTGTTCAGAGCCATGATATAGCTTAATGCCATCTGAAGGGTCTCATATTTGGACAGCTGCTTATCTTCACCCCACTGTGGCACCACTTTTCTTAGGCTGTCAAATGCTGTGTTGAGTCCTTGCATTCTCCTTCTCTCTCTGGCATTGGCAGCAAGTCTTCTCTTGGTAGAACCTTCAACTCTGGTTGACATACATCCGAGTGGACATCCATCTGCCACTTTGCTTGGTGGCTGACATCCAACATGGGAATCTCCTTGAGATGATGTATCAGACTTCATATCTTCAACAGTCCAATTATATTTCCAGAACAGCTCAAAGACAGAAGTGGGAATAAATGAATCTTCCGAATATGACAAGTTTTCAAATGGACTTATTATCTTAGTAATTACTTCATTGCTATGAATTATCTTCTTATTCTTTACATGCAACTATGCTGGTATTAATGCATTGTTGCTGCAACTGAGCACACATTTCCATCTATCAGATAGAAAAGAATTTGAATACAGCAGCTTCCTACAATGCTGGGTTGTCAGTGCTGTATATAATGCAGAAGGTTGTGTTGTAGACAAATACAGTAGCTTCACGTTAAGTAAGATTCTTCTTCAACAAGACACTGCCAATAAAAGGTCCTGTATTTATATAAGTAGTGGCTCTAAAGGCTAAACAGATGGTGACAGGTGGGCAGGCGTCCCTATGCCTCTGTACCAGCTCATTCCCACCCTGGGAACTATATGATGGGAATGCAGCAAAATTGTTGTACCATTAAAGCATCTATCTGATGGAAAGGGAAGTTTATCCAAAGCTGTCCAGCCTAAGTACTTTGCCATCTGTAGTGAAGTCTGGCTACACTCGTAACAGCACCGCTAGTGCAATCTCATTAACAAATCAATTAGCATTAAAACATGACATATAACTTGTTTCATTGTATCTTCAGTGCAGTTATTCTTCATTCTTCATTATTAAATGACAGAGATATTTAACAAACATTATCTTAACTTAAATAAACAGTAACACGAACAACAGATCCCTTATTACACTCCTAATATATTCTGGATGCAATATGATTTAGTAAAAAATAATAATATATATATATTAAATATGAGGTTTCTATATGTGTGTATTATTTTAATATGTTATGCAATCGTGAAGGAGCATGCAGTATGTTTTTCAGAATATGTATTATAGGTGATTGAAATTTAAAAAATATATAATTGTATACAATACAATGTAATATATTTTTTTCCGTCTGATTAAGGAAGAGGGAAATTGGAATACAGCTGGATTCATAGTTACTGTACTAGAATTGCTGTAAACTTTTTTGAAAGCGGTACCTGTAAAGTTTCATCAGTTTTAACCTGCTGTTACAATGTCAGAGTAGAGGGAATATTAAAACACCACACATTTGCTACAGAAACACTGTAAAAGTGCAACTGTGTACATATGTATTTATATATTTTTCTGCACAGTATAGTGATATTTCCAATTTAAAAAAAATGTATAGTGTTTTTTTTCATTTACTTTTTCCCCTTTTCATATTTAATGATATAAATGGAATTCATATATTCCTAAATGCTATATTATGATGACTTTTTAAAAACAATAATTTTTTCAATCTTATGTTAATAATATTTCTAATTTTAAATAATAACCTGAAAATGTGTATTATATGTATTTTACATCATTCTATCTGTACTAAACAAATAAATTGCTGCATTTATATACATTTTAAATAAAACGTTATATAGATAGATATAGATATCATATATACATACTGTACAAGCACACAGACACACACATACATACACATATGTGTGTGTGTGTGTGTGTGTGTGTGTGTGTGTGTGTGTGTGTGTGTGTGTGTGTGTGTGTGTGTGTGTGTATATATATATATATATATATATATATATATATATATATATATATATGTGTGTGTGTACATGTATATAAACTTTCAAATGTATGTGGTTATAACCATGCAAATTTGAAGACCATTAAACTGGGATATTATTTTCTTTTGCTTTTTATTTACAGGCTGTATGATTTAATTTAGATGTCAGATCAATTGGATCATTTAGATGTCAGATCAATTGTTCCCAGTGTGACTACCAAACATTGGGCTGTAGTAAAGAGATCATTAACCCCAAAAAGAAGGCATGGCAGTGAAATGAGGCTGAATAATTCCAAAACAATAGGATGCACTTGAGAATTAATTGACTCCAACATGACAGATGCTGAATGGAGGTCATTAACCTTCGCTTCTGGGTCTCCAGATCTCTGCATTTGGTTGTGTTCGGTTTTCTTGTGGAGTGTAGATGACACAATCTTGATCAAAATATACAAAAGTAAAGTCATTTTAGGGTCCTATGGGTAAATGAGAAACTTGTTCTACGGTAAAAAAAAAACTATATGGGCAACATGGAGAAGATTGGCTTGCAACCGCAGTAGCTGGGAGATTATTTGGGAGGCTTTCATCCAGCAGTAGATCAACGGGTGCTGATGATGATGATATGATAGGGATAACATTATGGTGTATATTATCTATAATTTATATAATGTTTTACAGAACAGACAACAATTATGACAATTATATTGCTGTGTGTGTATATATATATATATATATATATATATATATATATATATATATATATATATATATATATATATATATATATATATATATATATATATATATATATATATATATATATATATATATATATATATATATATATATATATATATATATATCCAATGGAAATATTACTGTATGCTTATTTGCATGTCTTAGACAGGTCTGCAACCCTGCCTTTCACCATTGTCACACAGCACACAGTGCTTCCACTGCAGCAAGGGATTCTGGGAAATGACATGCAAATGAGCACACAGTGCCACCTTTTGCTTCAAAACCATATAACATGGTCCCTTGTAAGCTTATGCTTGCTGCATTTCGCAGCTTTGAGCACAGCCTGTGTTGTTTGTTAACTTATTTTCAGCTGTCTCAGCTGCTGGAGGTTAGTGGCTCCTCCTTCCTAGGGTTTTAAGCCCGCCCCTCGCCACTTCCCAAGTCAGCAAGTCTTTTTTATTCTACTGGATATAGATCCAATGTTGGTCTTTCTCCCTCCTAATAGAGGTAAATTATCATTTTAATCCTAATAGAAGTACATTAGTATTTTATCTGGTAGTGTTAGGACCTGTGAACTGGGTCTGCTTTGTCGTGGCTCACAGGCTTACGACGCTTTGGCCAAAGGGTTAAACTAAATGACCCGTTTTCAACAGAATATATAAGTATTTTACTGTGTATTTTTGTCATATTGGATGTAGCATTGGGCTTCTCTGTTGCTCGTTCGATATGAAATAAAGTAATTATTATTATTATCTCTCTCCCTCCCACCACTTTCCTTTAATACCTTACTGTATGACGTCCCAATTCTTTCCGCCTCTCTCTCCTCCAGCATTCTTCCTTTCTCCTCAAGTGTCAAGTGACTTCCTTTCTTTCTTTCTTCGTCTTCTTTCTGTGTAAGCTTTATAGCCACCTGTGCTGACGCAGGGACTGATTGAGCGACCTGTGCTGAAGCTGGGACTGAGCCACCTATGCTGAAGCATGGATATCCTGAAAACCTGACCTGTTGGGGGCGGGGGGAGCACCCCTGTTTTACAAGATGCAAATAGGTACACCTGTTACTTTGAGGGTAATTTAATCTCTCTAAAGAAAGTAAGTTGCACATTTTTTCTATTTATTTATTTTACTTCTAAGTGGTTCCGCTCCTCTATTTTAATCACAATAGTTTGAAGATCCAATATTACATCAATACAGATGTACTGTAGCATCAGAAAAGTCACACCAGGGGGCTTTTTAACCAACTGGTTTATGAACATCTTAGCTCACTGCATCTCCATTGCTCCCCAGCAGAAACAATCTGGCTGATTTCACAATAAAGTATGCGACTTGAAGGAAAAAGATAAGGTAAAAGCATTTTCTGTCTCTGCTGCCTGAACTCCTCCGATTTACTGTCCACCGTTCTTACCGATCTTTTCTGGCCTGCTTCTGACCGTCTTAAACGTGACCATTATGACTGAGGCACTGATTGAGCCCCCTGTGCTGAAGCAGGGATATCCTTGAAACCTGACCTGTTGTTGGCCATTGAGGACTGTTGTTGGCCACCCGGCTAAAAAAAAACACTATAGAAAATAATATTAAACTTGCGATAAGTTCATGAAATAATAATGTCGTAAAAAATCACCCATTACTATTCATATATTGTGAAGTATCCAGATCCATGTTCTTTATTCATTATATTTATACTAATGTCCCTACCTAATGGTTTTCAGGATATCTCAGCTTCAGCACAGGAGGCTCAATCAATCCCTGCTTCAGCACAGGTAGCTCAGAGGCTCAAAGTATGAGCCTCTGATTGAGACACCTGTGCTGAGGCTGGGATATCCTGAAAACCTGACCTGTTGTGGTGGTGGGGGGGGGGGGGGGGGTTGAGGACTGGAGTTGAGCCCCCCAGGACTAACTGATGCAGCTTGTGATGTACCTCATGTCACACATATAACTGCAGGTGTCCTCACTCAGCTACATCTTCATAGATCAATAAAAAAAAACGTCTTGCTTCAAAGAGCTTAAGAAAGACAGATAAATAGTGGTTATTGATTACATTTAGTTCCGTAGCTCTTATCTGTACCAAAAATATTTTTAAAGTATTTAAAACCCATAGATTAGTGAACCGCAAGTGTACCAGCAAGTTCCAGTAGAAGATAAAGTTAATGTTCAAATGATTAATAATTCAATGTTGCAGGCTAGCCAGCTCATCATTAAATATGTTATAATGAATATACTATGATGTTTTCAATTTATTTGGTTCATACAGAAAATAATACAGAGTTTGTAATCGTCATATATAATTATTTGATTATAAATATAATGTATGACAGGTACTATAGTCAAGATTCTACACCTAGGACTAAAGTGTCAGAAACATTTTTAAGGAGTCACATATGGGCAATTGATGCCTTTTTACCAAACTCTTTGAACCTTTAAGTATTTTTAAATACATTTTAAGGTTGGTTTGTAAACACGGTGAGCTGACGCCTGGGAGGGGTTTGATTTCCTCTGGCAGCTCCCTTTTGTCAGATATTAGTGTGTGTGTTAAACAAGAGTTTGCACAGGCAGAGACCCCCTCTCTCCCCTTCCCCGAACCTTTATTGGCTGCCTGATAAGGACAGGGTGGGATAAGGATACAGGAAACTCTTGAAGTCCAAAAACTTCAATCCTATGTAAAAAAATAAATGTAAACCCCCCCCAAATTGCTTGAATTGCCTCTTTACTTCCCATGAAAATGTTTATTGAGAACATACTGGGGGGGCAGCGGGTACAAAATAATACATAATGTCAAACCATCCTTAGCAGATATGGGCGGGGGTTAAAGAGCGAGTACCATAAATACAATCAACATATATATATACATTTACAACTGAACACTATCACTCTTGCTAAATACAATTATTCAAAATTCTTACTGTATTGGATTGCCTCTTTAAGCGAATGTGGGTTTTCATACAGTATTCATAGTATTAGGCGCTATAATAACCAGTAACTTTCTACTTCCATTTATTTTCATATATTATTTGTAATCTTTGTATTGTATTACTTTTTATTTTTGCATTTCTTATTTCATATTTGTATTTTTCCTTTTCCCTTCTTCTTTTTATTGCATTCTCTGTTATATAAGTGTTCTCCGATATAGGTACTGCATATTAAGGGTGGGCACAAGAGTTAACTTTTTTTTTAAATTGATATTTTCCTAATAATTTCAAAACCAAAGTCAAAACCAATCGCATTCCATCAAAAACCACATCGTCCTTTTAGAACCCAAAACCAGTGAAACCCTTGGCATTAATCAGCTTATATGGCTAAGCAAGGACAAGGAACATACATAATTATTGCACTCACATCCTTTGGAATGTATCACTTAGAACATGGTCATGGATGGTGCATTGTGCTTGCGAACAAGATGCAACATGAACCGAAATAAATAAGTTCAATAAAGAATGAATAGTGGTAGAACCTTCCATCAAAAATACTATTACCGTATTTCCTCGATTGTAAGACGCACCATCGATTTGGCCCTTACAATCCAGGAAAATTACTTTTTCACTTACCGTGTTTCAGGAGTGGTCCCATGTCAGCGGAGGATGAAGCAGGCGGTGGCGGCTAGAGAGTTCCCACGCCTGCAGATGGTTGAAGATGGACAGTGTGCGGTGGGAGTGCGGCGGCGGCAGGACAGATCCCAGGTCTGCAGGTGAATGAAGATAAGACAGCTGGCGTGCGGTGGTGGCAGGATATCATAATAGCAGGAGAGCTGAGCAGGAGCACAGCGGCATAGGGGAACGGTTGGGGAGGAGCACACTGTAACCAGAAGTCAGACACCGGTCAACTTCCGGTGTTACAGTGTGCACCTCCCCAGCCGTTCCCATATGCCGCTCTGCTCAGCTCTCCTGTTATTATGATCTCCTACCGCCACTGCCACGCACGTCCGCTGTCTTATCTTCATTCACCTGCAGACTTGACACCTGTCCTGCGGCCGCCGCACAACCGCCAGCTGTCCATCTTCAACCATCTGCAGACGTGGGACCTCTTCTGACGCCACCGCCTGCTTCATCCTCCGCTGACATGGGACCTCTCCTGAAACATGGTAAGTGAAAGAGGGGATTAGTACTGTAGGCACTTTTTTTTTTACATCGATTCTAAGACGCACCCCGATTTCAGACATGTGAAAATCAGAACAAAGGTGCGTCTTAGAATCGAGGAAATAGGGTATTGTGTTTCCTTTTGCCGCACACAACATTACAATTCATTGATGCCTGTCCTTCGTGGTTTTCTCGTTCATGTCACAGCCACATGTACAAGATAGTTTTGTTCACCCGTCTTGGCTCCTCAACACATTGTCGACTCCCGACAACTTTATTCCCGCCTTCTCTATGGAAGTTTTATATGAAGCTTCTGAGAAGTAAAGCTGCAAACTGCTGGTTATCTTGTCTCCCACTTGACAGAAACTGTTTTTCAGAGTAAATTGTGCTCAGTTTTGTGATGTTAAGAAAAGGGAATAAAAATAAGAGAGAGGGAGATCCATTGGCTTCTTGAGAAACATAATAAAAAAAATCCTGTTAGTTTCTCTGGGGTATATAAGATCTTTCTTAGGATTTTTTTGTAGTGATTTTTTTTCTTGCCTCAGTTATATTCTCTGTGCAGTAAATACACCCCCCCCCCCCCCCACACACACACACACTCCCCCACCCTCCTCAACAAATTAAAATCAAACAGAATTGATGAGCAGAGAAGCAGAAAATAACACACATGCTGGTGGCTCATTGATTCACAGTTTGCGCTGCATGCCATATGCTGTCTGGGCTAAACACTGATTTAACCTTGACTGGTGATGCTGGGCCCCCCTTTTGATTTGTAGCTTCATATTTTCCCAGCAGGAAAGGCTGGATCTCTACTTCTTGCTTATCTTGCTTGAGATGTAAAGGTTGTCCATGCATTGCAAGAAATGAGGAATGAATCCATCAATCCATTAGTGGACAGAAGCAGCCACTCTTTATTAATTAAATATATTTAATTACTCCGGTCTACAGAGAAATGGTATTGTTAAAAAAAAAAAATGCACGATTAGAAAGTGCAGCCCTCCCCGGGACCAAAATGAAGGCAGTGACCTGTTTAATGGTTACATTTTAAATGTGTAATGTCCTATACTCTGGAGCAGTTACCCTGCTCAGCGCTGTTGTGGAAGGTAGCACACTGTGGGTCCTTCTGATGTACGCTGTCCGTCACCCCTTCCTAAATCTTCTTAATGGACCTCCAGAACCCTCCAAAGTAACCCACCTCACCGATCCAATGCCTCCACTGACCCGAATTTCAGACCCATCACCATGCCCCTGACAAGACTAAATCCAAAGACAACCCCATCCCCTGCCCACTAACCAAGCTCTCAATGCACCTAACCCATAACCTGAACATAATGTTCGCACCCCTGCCCACCACAAAGACATATTAACATAGATGATATTTCACTGGGGTTTTTTGTTTGTCTTACTCTAGATCAATATACTGTAAATACAAATGTAGGATAAAGCATCTGTCGTCTAAATTTAACACAGGTTGAACTTAATGAACGTATATCTTTTTTCAACCTCATCTACTATGTGTAACGGGTATTCCCTCTAGCTTGACCCACCCAATCTCATATTGGCCCGTGTGGTCTAACCAGCCCCCATTACATGGTCATGTCTGGTGGTGCACCTGTAGGCAACAGGACTCCTGAGTCTCCCACATGATGGTATTAGGGGATTGTCACTCCAGACAGGCAGCTGAGGTAGTGTGTGCGAGTCCTACCTATATCACGTGCACCGCCTCCACCTCATCAGAATCTGAGCGTCCGCAGGGAGATGGTCCTGATGAGGAACTTCTTCTTGGTGGTGACTGCCACTGGAGAGTAACTTCACACTCACACAGTGGGGTTGTCTTTGAACAGGGCAAATTTATTGTTGATGTAGCAAACTGCCCCCTTGCAGCGAACAGCTCAGCCGCACATCTCGCCGTATTGTCCCTTGAAAAGGTACGCCCTCCCAATGGAGTGGGATCCCCTCTCGCCACAGGGAGATCACCCCTGTGCCAGGTCCCTGGACACAGTGTGGCCTTGTCAGGCTTGACGCTACTTTATGTAGAAATGGGCCACTAGTTACTGCACTAGTGGGCCCTCCCTTTCCCAAGTCTCAACACAGACTTATTCCTTCAACACACAATGCCTTCTGGCAGCCCTCACAGCACTGGCAGCCGTGACCTGACAAGACTGCACACCACACGCACCTAAGGGCAGAGTCCCTAACCTAGGGGCCGTCCCATATTACTTACCCACTAACCTGGTGGAGAGTTGGGGCCTCTCTGGGACCTGGGGAACCTTACCTGGTGTAGGAGCCACTTGCTCACCACACCCTTCCTTCCCCTTCTATCTCCCAGCTCTAACTGCCGTTGCTCTAAACCTGCGAAATGTATCTATCTCCTGGGCTGAGAATCCATGGCCCTCATTGGCCACTATGAGGCACCTGGTGTCTGCCTCTCTAAGCCTCATTGGAGTTGTAGTCCCGTGGAGGCTGTTTCTGTATTGGGGCCGCGTGCGCGATCCTACTGCGCATGCGCAACTCCCTAATGGCTGCCACAACCTCCTAGCCTGTACCGCACATGCGCGATCACGCCGCATGCGTGCGCACCAGCAATGGCGGCCCCTGCTAGCCGGGTATGCCGCCGAGCCTCCCAAGGCTCGCAACGCTCCCTGCACTGGCTCCCACCCTCGCGCTGTGCCGGCGGGTCCGTCGCTGTCTCTGGCGGCACCCGCGACCACTCGGCACTTTGTGAGGGGGGTCTCTGGGACATGGAGGGCACCGGGGCTACATATGTAACTATGTAACAATGACTCTATGCCCAGGCACCAAAAACATAGATTGTACGCTCCACGGGCAGGGACCTGTGCCTGCAAAATGTCTCTGTAAAGCGCTACGTAAAACTAGCAGCGCTATACAAGAACATGCTATTATTATTATCACATGAAATGTTGCATATACTGTATAACCTCACCACTGTTTTACTAACTAATGTACAGCGCCCTGGATAAGGGCACTATATAAATGTTATTGAATAAATGGGGTTTTGCTCATTTTCTAGAGGGCGTTAACAATCGACCGCTAAAAAAACCCTCTCCTTCTGTTTACAATAGCAGAATAAGGAAGCGCATGCGTGAGAGCTCATAGAGCAATTATGTAATAGCTAGTGCCGGAGAGTCCGTGGCATGGAAAGGTTAAATGAGACTAAACATTTAAAAAAATATTTTAAAGGGCATCCATCCAAATCCTTCTTAAGCCTCCCCAGACCTTTCTAAAGCCACGTTTTTATAGTGCAGGTGACGCGACCGATGACGTCACCCGTCGCCGTCGCTACTGGCGAAAGTTGCACTTTAGTTTAGAGCGACGTCGCTGGCGACAAGGCCAGTGACATCACGAAGGGGGCGGGCAGAGTGCAGTAGGCGCTCTGTGATTGGTGTAGAAACCGCCACATGTGGCGACTGTCCCAAAATCAAATTGCAATGGCTTCCAAATTTTTTGTAGCTCCGTTGCGCTTACTATAAGCGCATGCGACGGATTCTATGTATTTGTTTTGGCGCGACGTCGCGTCATCGGGCACTATAAGCGCAGCCTAAGTGGGACAAAGTCCCTCTGAAAATCCCTGCTGCCTTGGATAGAACATGGCAAATAGAATCAGAGGAAGCTTTCGTTGCAGACTGGTCACTGCCCCCACTTGGGAGGGAGCCAAAAACAGAGAGCGAAAAAGATAGAGGATTTGGGGAGAAATAACAACTGCGCAGTATTCCTAAAATAGAATTATGTGTAAATCAATGGATGGAGTCGTACTTGAAATTGAGCGCTTTGTCTTATTATATGCATAGCTCAAAGTTGATCTTGCAGCATTACACTGTTGACTTCAAACTTAGTTTATAGACATGTGAACATATCTCGTTGTAATGAGTTATCACATGACAAAACCGTGCAATAACAGCTATTTAAGGTGCAATTTGTTTCTCGCTGTGCAATTCTGGGCAGTATGCAACTGAGGTATTCAAATGCAGTAAACTCACAAAATTATATAGGTCTCATTTATCATACCAGGGCAGGGGTTCTCAACTCCAGTCCTCAAGACCCCCCAACAGGTCAGGTTTTCAGGATATCCCTGCTTCAGCACAGGGGGGATATCAATCAGTGGCTTGGTGGCTCAGTGACTGAATCCCTCAATCACCCTGGGGTATAGTATTATAGAGGGAAGGGTTCCAAACGATAGTGAGCATTGTGGGGTTTAGAGAGGAGTGACAGTCCCCAAAACCAAAATGGGGTGACAACCCCATCTGATCCCCAAAATATCCCAGGTGGTACTGTGGCAAAAAGGCTGCATGCTATAGCTGATGCTATTCTTTTGCCAATGGGCAGGAGCTAGTGTTGGTCTTGGGGAAGGATTAGAGTTTAGAATTAGAATTATGATTTAGAATTATGGTTAGGGTTATACATTTGTTTATAATTAGGGTTAGATATAGGGTTAAGTTTAGAATTGGGATTATGGTTAGAATTGGGTATAGGGTTGGAGTTGATAATGGAGTTAGAGTTAGTGATAGAATTAACAGTGCAGCTAGAATTAGGGTTGCAGTTAGAATTAGGGTTATGGTTTCTTAGAGTTAGGAATCTGTCTTGTGATAGGGTTAGCATTTGTAATACAGTTTTGGTTAAGGATTTGTGGTGAGTTGGGTTTAATTTTAGTGCAGGGATATGGCTTATATTTTATGGCAGAGTTTAAAGAACTGTTTTGGTGTAGGACTAGGGTTAATGTTATGGGACAGGGCAATGGTTAATAATTTGGGGTAGGATTAGGGTTAGAGTGTTGGGTTATGGTTAGGGTTACTGTTTTGAAAAAGGGATAAGGTTAATATTTTTGTCGAGGGTCATGGATTGTGTAAGGTTTTGTGTTGGATTTATAGTTAAGAGTTACTTTTATGTTCACCTTTCTTTAGGGTTTTTGGTTCTGATTACAGTCAAAATTGAGAACATGTTTAGGACTATGGTTTAGTTTGTAGATAGGATTTGGATTCTTTGTAGCATTTTTAGTTTTCAGATAGGATCAAATGGAAGTTAGTGTAACGCCCCTTCTCCTGGTGAGTTACTAAATGTGGAGTTAACCATAGGATAGAAAGTAAGGTCCACCCAGTGATAACACAGCAGACGGTGTCATCAGAGGTATATAGAAAAGGGATTCTGGGGGGAGTTCCAGCGTGGCAGCAGAAGGGAAGATTCTGAGCTTAGAGGTAGGAAGATATTCCACAAAGTATAAATTATGTCAGGCCCCACTTTTATTGTATTCCAGATAGAGACAGTGCCCCATTAATCAGGATCTTTTGTGTTATGGCCAGATTAAGTAATTGTATGTCCCCAGAGGAGTATGTGGACCATGCAAAGTGCCACCAGGATGTTTGGGGATCAGCCCTAGAAGCAGATCCCCATCCACAGTGTTCAGTACCCCTGAGGAAGTGCAGTTCGAAAGCAGGATTGGAGTAGTAACAGAAAGGTTACACGTGCTAGGAACACAGCAGTGGACCCACAGTGAAATGGACTTCAAGTAAATGGATAAGAAGGGGGGCCCTAATACCATTACTAAAGGATAAGAAGAGACACCTCCCATGTATGTTAAGTGAGGGTACTCAGGGAAGATCTGAGTAATCATTGATGGAAGAATGAATGAAGATATGTGAAACATATTACGACTGCCCCCCTCCCCCCGTGTTGGCGATCTTGCGAGCCCCCCCCCCCCCATTTCATACCTTGCGAACACCCCCAGTGTCAGAGGCTCGACGTGGCACAGTGTTCTTGTCAGTGAGGGGTGTTCCTGGCAGCAACGAGAGGACTGGCTGCCAGGCAAAGAAGTTGGGCCCGGCCAGAGGTCGGGCCCAACTTGCAACACCGGCCTGGCCCCTCGCAGCCACCAGGCCCGGGATACTTGTCCCAGCTCTCCCCCCCTTGTCGGTGGCCCTGCCAGTGTAATATGAGTGTTGTGTAACTCCTCTTAGAATCACTCTCCAACATGCAGGCGTACACATGGGCAGAACTGAAGCAAAGTACCTGGACACATTGGTGTCTATGGTACTATGGCACTTTTGGGGCAATTTTACATAAACTGAATGACATACAAATAAGGACAAACAAGCGCAAACAGATACAGATGGTAATGGGGGCGCTGCTCCCGAGAGCTTACACTCTAGAGGGAATAAGGAGCAATGCTGGAACAAAAGGTAAAGTGTGGGATGGAGAATGCCTTAGGATAGAGTATGGTTCAGCCGCACAGCTGGTTCTATTAAGGATTAATAATTAAACTGATTGGCACACTATTTAATGGAAACTCCGATTGGATTTCATGAGTTTGTGTAATAGTGCCCCCAATCGGCACTATTGCAGTTTAATAAATATCACCAGAGCGTCATTTTCATCTCTTATCTCTGCACCAGGGTATCAAGTGGCCCATGTACATCAGCTTGTGATTTGGCGTCTAACGAGGAGCTGTATCAGTCCCGAAGACAATCCCTAACCCTAATATTGCTCACTATTAATTTTAAGCCTCTCCTATTTTGTAACTTTACTGGACTTTAATAAAAAAATCTTATTAGCTTAGCTCAGGATAAGGGATATACTGTAACACATTGAATGAGCCTGCGGGCAGCAGGCAGCTTTGTGTTTCCTGGTTGGGTTGTAGCAAGTACAAATAAGCAGCAGAGTTGTATGTGGACACTCTTCTCCAGGCCTTTAGCCTGTTGAAAGATAAAAGAACTAAAAGCACTAAGATTAGTAATATACCTTAAGGGTTATTTAACTACAGCACACCTGTAGAAGCAACACGTAAAACTTTAAAATCCCGTAGGCTTATTCCCAGTAAATGTTGCCGTTTGCCAAGTATACAAAATGCAATGAATGTAGTAAAAATTATCACTTTGATACAGTTTGAGACTAAAACCGAGAAAAAGCCCATCCATTCTTGCATATGTCAGCATCATTAGTTATTTTGCATCAGGTTGCATGTTTAATTAGTGATTCTTCTGTACATGTCTGCAATTAGCACAGAGGTGATTAATAAAATTACTCATCAACCTATTAGAACTGCAAAATAAGGTATAATTAGTGTGTCATTAATAAATCATGGCTTAATTAACTAATCTGTTGATTACAACCATATTTCTACACAGCTCCCCACCTGAGCACTTGTAATTTGTCTACTCTGGGCATAAATTAATAATAATTGGAAACAAAATTATTAAAATGTATATACAAGAAACATATTAATGTGGTCATGAAATATTTTGCACATCATAAAGGTTTTATAACGTATATATGAAGTAAAGAAAAAAAGAATAGCAACTTTAGACACAAATACAAAGAGAGATATAAGTATAAAACAGTATTTCAATTGATTAAATAAGAATGAATGAAATTAATTAGTTCACACAAATTATCTCAAACTGGTCCTACACATAATCATTTAATAGATCACTCTCAGCATTGTATAGTTTCAGCGTTTGTTTTCTTAAAACTGCTCTGAGTAGCAAAAAAAGGCGGATCAATTTGAATTTAGGCCACAATATGTTCAGCAATTATGATCCAAACTACGGTCCAAACAGAGAAAAGTCAAACAAAACCATACAGGTGTAGTAGACATTACTGCACCAGTTCTCAATCTGACGCGTTAAAGCTACAGCAATCTGTTCAGCAAGAAATGCCATGGCATTACTGAAAACAATAGTAAGACATGCAATATCCCTTTAATGCAAGGGGGCTCAACTCCAGTCCCCAAGTCCTCCGTCCGTCCCTCCAACAGGTCAGGTCTGGCTACTATTCTGTCCTACCCTGACATGTCAGGCCTGGACAAGCAGGCAGTGTTGGGATCAATCTTGGGTTTTCCCCACTCAGGCAGTACCCTTGAGTGACAGGGGGTGGAATCGGGACTGTGTTCTACCCAATCCTGGGTTCAGACCTGGTACTCTCCCCCTACTGGACTCAAGGGGGTTGCATCTCTAAATTGTTAGTTGGTCTCTACCATGAGAGAGACAAGGTATCATACCGGGCTGCTGTGCACTGGCAGGCCCAGGTTCTCTTCCCTTCGGGGGAGAGTGAGTGATTACCTGTTCCCCTGGTTCTGCTAGAGGATCAGGGAAGAGCTAGGGCTGCTGCAGAGGCCCTTGACCCGTAGTGCAGGTCCAGGGACCATCTGAAGTTTGAGACCACAGAGCTGTGACTGCATTGGGCAGAATTGCCACGAGACTGTGCTGAGCAGAAGTATAAACCGGTTCCTGTTATTATACCTCCTGCCTTTCTGGGGGGAGAGGAGTCTGTTCTACTGTGGGAGATTAGCTTCATACATCTGGAATAAAGAAATATAAGGTGCGCAACCTAAAACAAAACTTAACCGTGTTCAATCAATGTTAAACCATACACCATATATTATATCCTTAAGGAACATGTCTAGTAAAAACTAGTACTAAATAAGGCACTACCCTACAGTGGAAGTGATAAAAAATGAAACCATACAAAACCGTTGGTGTCAGCGTATGCAGCTATAATTAGAGTGGCTCAGCACTCCCACGCACTAAGAGAAAAAAGACAAAAAAAGCGCAAGACGCAAATGGTGAAGTATTTCAAAATTCTTAATTCAGTGATAAAGAGGTAAGTATTCTGCGTACATCATATATGAAAATCATAAGCATTCACGTGTGATAATACACGAGGTTACCGCACACTCATCAGCAGAGGTGATGGTTCCAGAGAAGTACCCTCACGGATCAGTTCTTGCTGTTACAGGCTACAGAGACTTCTGCCCTACCACAGAGAATATCTCCTGTTACGTGGTTACAGCACAGAAAGGACGTTACAGTGCTGTTTGCGTCACATACCTTTGAAGTACCTCAGACGCTGGCTGCAGAATAGCATCGTGTGAGAGACGGATGATGTCAGAATAACAGCAGGAAAGGATCCGTTGGGGTACTTCTCTGGAACCATCACCTCTGCTGATGAGTGTGCGGTAACCTCGTGTATTATCACACGTGAATGCTTATGATTTTCATATATGATATACGCAGAATACTTACCTCTTTATCACTGAATTAAGAATTTTGAAATACTTCACCATTTGCGTCTTGCGCTTTTTTTGTCTTTTTTCTCTTACATCTGGAGCCTACAGCAGATGGAGGCGCTGAGTGCCATGGAGAAAATGTCGGGTATGTACCCCAGAACTGTGTTCTGCAGTCCCCACAAACATCGGCGGACACCTCAGCCTCTTGTGAGCCAACAGGTAGCATGCAACATACTCCTGGTAACAGGGGGATCTCCCATAGGGTGGGGGAAACACCATTACACAGGTTTTAAGGATATCCCAGCTTCAGCACAGGTTGCTCAATCAGTGGCTTAGTCGAATACTGATTGAGCCACCAGTGCTAAAGCAGGGACTGAATACAGAAAGGATGGGGGAGCACAGTTGTGGGAAACAGGCAGTGTAATGAGTCTAGTAATTAACACTTAAAATAGAGCGGTTATACCCTGAGCGAGCGTAATAGCTCAGGTGGCTGATGTCCAATTTAAAGGGCGAATATACATAGATGTGTATATGTGGGTGAAAAGGTAAAAATGGTAATATATAACTTACACGGCCTTGTGTAAGCTCAGTCACATCAAGGTTTCTTTGGGGATCCCGTGATCTTGCAATGATCCTTTTCTCTCCGCGATGTGAGTTCTTCTTCTTGATGTATGTCCTGATTGCTTCGTGGTTCAATGTTTCCGCTCCAGGGGGATTTCCTCTCATATAAACAAAAAAGAGGATAGGGTTAAGGCATATGTATATAGAGACGTCAATGGGGGGGAGGATGGGGTATTAATAGACCACTGAAATAAAATGGTATGATCTAACACTCACACGGGCCAATGTGAGTGTGGTCCTATCTTGGTGTCTTGTTCCTGCCCTTTTAGGGATATAACCCAATTAGTAGCAGGTGGTGATGAAGGGGTGGGGACAATGATAAAGAATATAATAACACAATACTCACACGGGCCAGTGTGAGTACACACTCCTAGCGGTTTCTTTGCACTTCTATTCCTGGTGTGACTGACGCTGAAGAGCCTGAGGAAGTCCAGTTCCGGACGAAACGCGTTGCTCTTTCTTTCATCTGGGACACTTCACAGCACACCACAGAGGAGGCAGAGGTGCAGTTGTAGCTCTCCATCCGGATGCGGAAGGCGAGATCCCCTACCACTATACACCCCACTGCCCCCCCTTGCTTTTACTTCCCCACAGAAGCCTTTGGTTTCTGTTTTTATACTTTTATTTTCTTGTTTTTTATTAAAATTAGTTTTTACCCTCCAGACCTTAGTGTCATTTGTTTATGCTAAAACCCATCTTCAGCGTCAGTCACACCAGGAATAGAAGTGCAAAGAAACCGCTAGGAGTGTGTACTCACACTGGCCCGTGTGAGTATTGTGTTATTATATTCTTTATCATTGTCCCCACCCCTTCATCACCACCTGCTACTAATTGGGTTATATCCCTAAAAGGGAAAAGGGAGACCAAAAAGCGCACCAGCACAAACGGAGCAGGAAGAACCCAAGACAAAAAAAATAATTAAAAGGGCACTTTAATGTGGCAAAAGACCCATGGGTCTTTTGCCACATTAAAGTGCCCTTTTAATTATTTATTTTTTTTGTCTTGGGTTCTTCCTGCTCCGTTTGTGCTGGTGCGCTTTTTGGTCTCCCTTTTCCCTGTATTGCATTGAGTAGCTGCACAGCCTGCCTGCCTGCCCTACCAGGATGTGAGTATTTGCATATTTTTCAGGGGAACCTGCCAATGAGACTGATGGTGAGTGGGTTGCACCACACACCACCTGTCTTCAGGAGGATAGTACCCATTATATGACACAATAGGTACTATATCAATTGTTAGTACCCTGGTACAGTGGTCTGGCTTATTATCATTTTGAGATATACCTGCATTTGAGCGCTTCAGCTATTTTCCATATATCCCTAAAAGGGCAGGAACAAGACACCAAGATAGGACCACACTCACATTGGCCCGTGTGAGTGTTAGATCATACCATTTTATTTCAGTGGTCTATTAATACCCCATCCTCCCCCCCATTGACGTCTCTATATACATATGCCTTAACCCTATCCTCTTTTTTGTTTATATGAGAGGAAATCCCCCTGGAGCGGAAACATTGAACCACGAAGCAATCAGGACATACATCAAGAAGAAGAACTCACATCGCGGAGAAAAAAGGATCATTGCAAGATCACGGGATCCCCAAAGAAACCTTGATGTGACTGAGCTTACACAAGGCCGTGTAAGTTATATATTACCATTTTTACCTTTTCACCCACATATACACATCTATGTATATTCGCCCTTTAAATTGGACATCAGCCACCTGAGCTATTACGCTCGCTCAGGGTATAACCGCTCTATTTTAAGTGTTAATTACTAGACTCATTACACTGCCTGTTTCCCACAACTGTGCTCCCCCATCCTTTCTGTATTCATTGCCTACAAGGGTCCTGGATAGATCCTGCTGGGGTTCCGAGTCACAGGAGGACATCACTTGAAAATCACACTCAGGCAGTATCATACTCCGCTTTTTTATATTTCCGCATATCTGACAAGCTCTACAGAGATAGCGCCCGGGTACCCTCTCAAACAAACTTCCCTAAAGCAGGGACTGATTCAGCCACCTTTGCTGAAGAAGGGATATCCTGAAAACCTGACCTGTTGAGGGGTCTTGAGGAATGGAGTTGAGCACCCCTTCATTAATGCAGGTGTAACCCTGCTTCCTATCACTGGCAAGCGGTTACTCTGTGCTGTGTTACCTGCTGGCTCACAGGGCCCGAGCCTCTGCCACGGAGAGCCTGGGGTGCATACAATATATAGGTTCGGTGCAGCGCCTCCACCTGCGACAGGTCCCGCCAAAGGGGGAGTTAGTCTTCGCAGGACGTTTATACAAGAATTACTCTTACACGACCATGTTCTATAACCAATCTCGTTTACTAATAGATCAACCTTACGATACATTACATGCCATGACATTCCGGTATGCTGGTACACATCATTTAACATGCCACGGAGGACATCAAAATTCTTGCGCCTTGGCGGACGCCAACAATAACTTGCGCCTCGGCGGACGCCAACAACACTTTCCCCCAATCCCGCCACCGGGTGATCCCACCCCGTGTCCAAATACGCTAATCAGTTCTCCCGGTCCCACAGGCCGTATGTGTGTGTATGGGTGACTGCGCAGCCACTATGTCTCAGGTGATTGAAAGGTAGAGTTGGTGCACTTGATGAAATACCTGCCGAGCACTCCGGTGCTCAGAACTGCTACGATTCTTTGAAAAGAGTCTCTGAGGATACCACGCTCTTGCCCTCGCTAGGACCCGGGGCGCTTCTTCTCGAACTCTGGCTACTCTACGGCGGTCTGAGCCCGATCTCCTTCTCGACACAATAGTCCCGAACAATACTAATAGTTAGGGGGTAAAACCCTTACTACGGATGTACCTAGCTCAGCTTGTCTCTACGGTGACTCAGGGCTAACTGGGCCGGGGGCACCTGGCCTGCGCCTGGGAGTACAACCTCCCAGCGCAGTATTTCCGTCTCCTCGTCTATCCACGAAGCTCTAACTCCACGTGCACGCAACCCCTGCCTATATGTCTGGCAACTCCTCCTCCCATAGGCTAAAGGCTCCCACCTGACCCTCCCCGTAGGGCTGCTGGGTCAAGGGACTTCTCCTTTCCCGCCAAAGTGTACTCTCCTCCTTCGCGGGCTTTGCAACTACTCTTTGCACGCGCAACCTCCGATTCCTCGGGGTAAATCAGGGGTCACGGCTACACAGGTAATGTTTTTAATGCCATTTCTTGCTTTAACTGGTGTTAATGGGAGTAATAGCGCCTGCTGCATCTTTGCATTTGCAAGACTTATCGTTATCATATTAATCTACACCGACAATCAGTCTCCCAACCAAGGTACTGAAGTCATAAGATAGGTCTACTTGCTGGAATCTGGCGGGTGTAGCGTAACAGAATCAACAGGAACAAACCAGGTGGGCATTGCTGGTATAGTTTAGGACAGGGTCTCTCGCTCTCTCTCTCGCTCTCTCTCTCGCTCTCTCTCTCGCTCTCTCAATGCAAAATAGAGAAATCTGCTGCACACCATAAAAAATAAAAAAAATATACAGTTACCGGTGCTCCTTCAATCAGGGATAGCCTGTGGGTGATCCACGGTAGATGGGCGTAGAAAAGCATCACAGGGCACTGCGGATTTTAAAACTATTTATTAGTCAATTGTTCGTGCGACATTTCGACCTACATAGGTCTTTATCAAGTTAGAAAGTGGCATGAAATAAACATCATATAGTGTCTCTTATATAGTCCTCATAATCCCCTTAATACCCTCTGTTAATCATTAACTCCATCCCTGCAGCTACTCATACATCAGCTGGATCCAATTTGATTTTTCTGCCTTCCAAAATGGCTCGTCTTGTCATGTGACGCACCATCTTCTCCTGATGCCATCACGTGGCTCGGCGTCCCTTTCTCCAGGGCTGGAGGGATACTCCCATTACCACCCTATTCCCCAAAGTCTCAAGAGAAACCTTAAAGCAGGTAGCCCTTCATGTCAGTCTCTGGTAGGTTCCTGGGTCCCCTGTGTCCAGGAATATAGGTCTTTGGGTGTCTTGAACTCAGCAGAGCTTTTCTGCTCAAGACCTCTTTCCTCTTGTCAGCACCCTTGTGTACTGAGGAAAATCTCCTTCCTGTTTTTGGGAACAGGCTTTTTCATAGAGTCGTCATTAGGCAGGTCAAGTGGTTGATTGCAGGTGTGCAATTAACCAGCACACTGCTGGATTAGAGGCAAGCCTGTTAACAGGGATAAGACCCTGTTACAATGGTAATAAAACGTCAAGATGGATTATATGGATGCCTCTGAAGATGGATACAAAAACATCCAACCACACTCAAAAGCAGCCGTGGACACCGGGTTACGCACGCGCAATAATACTACCAATCTGCAGACGAAGAACTGCTCACCAGGACAACAAAGAAAATAAAAAATGGAGATTAAACGATGACGTCAGATGCCGTGATGACTGATGACATCAGACATACATCGTGTGGCAACGGAGGTAAACAGATGGAACCAAGGAAATTGTAACCATGACGGTGGATAAACACCTAACACGAGGACGCCGAGCAGTGTGCTGATGTCACACCACACAATGACACGGACCAATCAGGAAGGCGAAAGAAATAACCATGATGACGGATCAACACCCTATGGAAACAACGCGAGGACGCCGAGCCACGTGATGACGTCAGGAGAACATGGCGTGTCACATGACAAGATGGGCCAATTAGGAAGGCCAAAAAAGGGAGGCAGAAAAATCTAATTGGATCCAGATGATGTATGAGTAGCTGCAGGGATGGAGCTGATGAATGGATGATTAACAGAGGGTATTATGGGGATTATGAGGACTATTTAAGAGACACTATAGGATGTTTATTTCATGCCACTTTCTCACTTGATAAAGACCTATGTAGGTCGAAACGTCGCATGAACAATTGGCTAATAAATAGTTTTAAAGTCTGCAGTGCCCTGTGATGCTTTTCTACTTTCAATCTTTATCTTAGGCTGGCCAATAAATGGTCTTTAGAAATTCTGGAGGGCCACTGTCCTCCCCATTGCGGCTATAGGGGAGGGAGGGGGGCAGTAGAAGTGCAGCGGTGGGGCCGATGGCAGTCTGTGTGGAGGGGGCAGGGCCTCTGATAGCTTTCCCAGGGCCCAGGCTAGGACTAGATTTTGTACCTGGGCCCCTGGGTGTCGGTAGCCCTTTTCGCTCCCCCCCCCCCTCTCTCTCACCTCTTCACTCATTTCTCTCTCACCCTTCCCCTATGTATTTGTCTCCCCGCCCCACTGTCACTTATTCCACTCTCTTTCTTCCCCCTCCTCTCTCTCAATCTCACCTCCACTCACTAATCTCCACCTCCTCTCACTCACAACCCCCCTTTCTCAATTCCCCCCACTCACAATTCCTCCTCCCTTTACAATCCTCCCTCTCACAATTTCTCCCCCCTTACTTACAATTTTACCACCTCCCCCTCACTCACAATTGTACACCCTCCCTCACAATTTTACCCCCTACTCTCCTCACTCACAATGTTACCCCCTCCTCAAAATTTTACCCCTCCCTCACAATTGTATCCCTCCCCCTCACACACGATTTTACCCCCTACCCTCTTCACTCACAATGTTATCCCCTCACTCACAATTTACCTCCTCCTCCCCTCACTTACAATTTTAACCCCTCCCCTCACCATTGTAACCCCTCCCCCCTGTAACTCACAATTCAATCCTCTCCCTCTCTCACAATTTTACCTTGGGGGTGCAGTGGCACAGGATCCTCCGGGGATCAGCCTCTTCTCACGCCAGCCCACGTGCCTGCCCATGCCAGAATTCAGGCCCAACTTTCGCATCTGCTACAGGATCCCAGCTCCCCTCTGGTCTTGCTGCCGAGGGGAGCTGCAGCCTCACAACAGCCGAGCTTAGCTGCCGGGGCAAGAACAGGCTGATCCCTGGAGGATCACGCGGGCCACCTAAAATGTGAGGTTTGAACTCTTGTATACTGTAAACCATTGCTGGACCTATAACCAGAACCTATTTTTTCTTTTGCCTAGTTTTTCACATTAAATAGCCAAGACAGATTCAATTATTTTTGTCCATGTTTCATGTGATAAATGGTTAAAGGAAGTACCCGGGCGCTATCCCTATAAGGCGTGTATAAAGTGTGAAAAAGAAGTGTAATACAGATGAGAGTGATGTTCTTAAGTTGTCCTCCTGTGACTCAGAACCCCAGGAGGATCTATCCAGGACCCTTGTTAGCAATGAGATACAAAAAGAGGATGGGGGAGCACATTTTTAGGAAACAAGGTGGTTAGTGATGTGTCCTATTTGGACTGGTGGTCAATATAGTGGAGGACACCTCTGTTTGGGGTGACCGTCTATGTAGCGAACTCCATATGTTGGAGGTGCACAGACAGTGATAGGTATATGTAGGTGGGGACAAATAATAAATAAATAAATAAAAAACTCACACGGCCTTGTGTAAGTTCCGTCACATAAAGGTTTCTTTGGATCTGCTTTCTTCCTTCCTTTCGCGAAAGAAGAGAGAAGCGACGAACACAGAAGGAAATATCGCGTAAGGAAGGAAGAAAGCAGATCCAAAGAAACCTTTATGTGACGGAACTTACACAAGGCCGTGTGAGTTTTTTATTTATTTATTTATTATTTGTCCCCACCTACATATACCTATCACTGTCTGTGCACCTCCAACATATGGAGTTCGCTACATAGACGGTCACCCCAAACAGAGGTGTCCTCCACTATATTGACCACCAGTCCAAATAGGACACATCACTAACCACCTTGTTTCCTAAAAATGTGCTCCCCCATCCTCTTTTTGTATTTCATGTGATAAATGTAAGGTTATGCATTTGTGATGCAAGAATAAAAAGGCGAATTACAAATTAAATGGGGATAAATTGGGGGAATCCTTGATGGAGAAGGATTTAGGAGTGCTTGTAGACAGCAGGCTTAGCAATAGTGCCCAAAGTCATGCAGTAGCTGCAAAGTCAAACAAGATCTTATCTTACATCAAACGGGCAATGGATGGAAGGGAAGTAAACATAATTATGCCCCTTTACAAAGCATTAGTAAGACCACACCTTGAATATGGAGTACAATTTTGGGCACCAATCCTAAGAAATGACATTATGGAACTAGAGAGAGTGCAGAGAAGAGCCACCAAATTAATATGGGGGATGGACATTCTAACTTATGAGGAGAGACTAACTCAATTAGATTTATTTACATTAGAAAAGAGGCGTCTAAGAGGGGATATGATAACTATATACAAATATATTCGGGGACAATACAAGGAGCTTTCAAAAGAACTATTCATCCCAAGGGTAGAACAAAGGACTCAAGGGCATCCCTTAAGGTTGGAGGAAAGGAGATTTCACCAGCAACAAAGGAAAGGGTTCTTTACAGTAAGGGCAGTTAAAATGTGGAATTCATTACCCATGGAGACTGTGATGGCAGATACAATAGATTTGTTCAAAAAAGGTTGGAAATCGTTTTAGATAGGAAAGGTATACAGGGATATACCAAATAAGTACAGTATACATGGGAAGAATGTTGATCCAGGGATTAATCCGATTGTCAATTCTTGGAGTCAGGGAGGAATTTATTTTTCTCCTTATGAGAAATCATTGGATGATATTACACTGGGGGTTTTTTGTTTGCCTTCCTGTGGATCAACAAGTAAGTATAGATATATGATAAAGAATCTGTTGTCTAATTTAGCATAGGTTGAACTTGATGGACGTACGTCTTTTTTCAACCTCATCTACTATGTAACCAAGTAACTATGTGCATCTTCAACTCCTCAAGAAACATCTTAATTTGAATTTGAACCAACATGATACCTTATTTTGATGCATCGTGCAATGCTTTATTTAAGATAAAGACCATTGTTCACAAAGTACAGTTGATGCTCAATGGAGGCCTGCTGTTACCTAGTGATAACAATTCCACAATGAAAAGCTTTAGATCAAGGCAATGAATTACTTGTTTTGTGTTCAGACATTGCCTTTCAGATGTTGTTTGTAGATACAACTTGTACACACACACAAAGTGTGTGCATGGTCTGTGATAAAGGACGGATGAAAAGGATTACAAGCAGCAAATTGTATAAGGCAAAGGTTTAATGCTGCTGATAAAGAGGTTGCATATGTGTCCCGACTTAATTTAGGATACAAATGAAAACTTAACGGAACTTCAGCACAAAAAAAGGAACATTTTGCACCTACTAAATAATGGTTAATGTGACAGTATCAGGCTGTTTAGTGCGTCACTGAAAAAGATGCATTGCATTTATTTATTGTGGCTGACATCCATCGGAGCCAAGGTCACAATAAATAAATAAATATAAATATATATATATATATATATATATATATATATATATATATCACTTGCTCCTTGTTTTTGTTATATATATAATGGTGATTAGAGAAAAGTAAACTTTTCTACTTCGTATGCAAACATATGCCTTCTCTTTTAATTTTTAAACTTTATTAATGAAAAGCTTTGCACTGTACAATATGTTGAAATATTTGCCTTGGGACAAATGCCTTTAGAGAGTACATATGTTTGCAACTCCAAAAATGTAGTACATAGCTAAATTAGTAGCTGTAACAGCTGTATTAGATTTGGAAAGCTCTAGATGTTCTCTTGCGTGTAGCAACACTGTTGTGGCATAAATGCGCAGACTGTTACTATGGGGGCTATGCACTAAGCTCCGAGCTTTCGCGCCGGGCTGAAAAAAATTAGCACGTCCGATAAAAAATGAAGCCGGCGGCGCGATTCACTAAGGCCCTGAGCCCATTTTCTATCGGACGTGCCCAAAACTGGCTTATCGTGCGTGCAAACTTTTTTCCCTCTGCTATCGCACTTAGGGCCTTATGCAGAGAGCATAGAATTTTAAAATTGGCGAATTTCATAAAAAGTAGCTTTTTTGGAGAGTTTTATTCTCCATATGCAGAAAAGTGCGAATTCTGCTATGTTTAACATGGATGCGTGTGGCGAGTTTAAATTGGCGAGATGCGCGCTTCAGAAACGTGTAAAAACAAATTCGCGCCTTTTTTTCCCCTTTACTATAGGCGGCGAGCGCCATCTTGCCATCTTTTCCTGGCGCGGCAAAAATGCGCGAATCGCGGCATTTTTTGGCGCGAACAGCCGCTTTATGCCGTTCGCACCTCTCTGCATTCGGAGAGTTTTAAAAATGGCGAGATGGAGGTTCTCGCCAGCCGCGAGGCGAGTTTTAGCAATAGAAAAAACAAAATGGCGCGTTTTTCGGAACTCGCCATTTTCTGCCGGTTTCTGCGCGAAATTGTACAAAAAATGGCGAATTTCGAAATAACTTAGGGCCTTATGCAGAGAGGAACGTTATTTAATGTGAAAACGGCAAGAAAATAGCCACAGAATTGGAGCAAGTTATGGTCGTATGTAGAAAGCTGCGTTACCTAATTTTTCTGATGAGATTCAAAATTGCCAAGTTTTTCTGGCTAGATTGAACTCACTATAATATAGGGCAGAATGGCGAGTTGCAGTGCATCTATGCTACCTGCATACCACCTTATTTTAACATGGCGAATTTACCAATCTCTCCACGTGTTTGGCAATTTTTAAAGTAAAGAAACCTGCTGTGGAGAATTTTATGAATCTCTCCATGTTCTCTGCAGGAGAAGCTTCTC
The DNA here is from genome assembly GCF_040206685.1 of Ascaphus truei. Classification (NCBI taxonomy): domain Eukaryota; kingdom Metazoa; phylum Chordata; class Amphibia; order Anura; family Ascaphidae; genus Ascaphus; species Ascaphus truei. The sequence goes on from NC_134490.1 coordinate 26,115,064, forward strand.
TGGGAAGTATTTTCTCAAAAAATATGGTGCTATTTCCCTTCTCTATCCTCTCTGCATAAGCCCCTTAAAGTTCCCGTACGCTACCTGATAGGAATAAAAAAGCCTGTAACATTTGCATGGAGATTTGCCATCTCCATGCAAGACTGTTACAGGCGATCGTACACTAAATAAATACATTTTAATAATAGTGTACATGAGCAGTGGGTCTCTGGACCTGAACCGCATTGGTTTCAGGTCCGAGGACCCCCTACTTCAGGAGTTACAGGCCCCGTTATGAGGTGCCGGTATCCCCTGCACTTTAAAGCTCCCGCGTCACGTGACCGGGACATTTTAATTCTGCAGGGGATACCGGATCCCAATAAAGGGGCCTGTATCTCCTGAAGTAGGGGGTCCCTGAGGCTGAAACCAATGCGGTTCAGCTCAAGAGACCCCCTGCACATCTACACTAGTATTAAAACACACATAACAATAAATGATAATTCATTACCGTAGCGGCTATCCGCTATGTAATGAAGCTGCTTTAATGTATTTTTAATAATAGTGTGCGGGAGCAGGGGGTCCCCTGAGCTGAACCGCATTGATTTCTGCATCAGAGACCCCCTGCTTCTCGAGTTACAGGCCCCGGTATGGGGCATCGGGTGCCAGTGTCGCCGCCATCTTTATAGCGTCCAAGACACGACGTGGGCTCTATAAAGATGGCGTCCACACTGGCATCGATGCCCCAAACCGGAGCCTGTAACTCGAGAAGCAGGGGGTCTCTGAGGCAGAAATCAATGCGGTTCAGCTCAAGGGACCCCCTGCTCCCGCACACTATTATTAAAATTTACATTAATGCAGCTTCATTACCTTAGCGGATAGCCGCTAAGGCAATGAAGAGGTTAAGGCACATTAGCATATTTATTGGGGACAATTGCCCCCAATAAACAACACACATCCCCCCCGCCCCCTAACACATACAGTACTGTAATGGGCAAAATTACTATTATCCACATATGGATAATAATGCATTTGCCCATTTTAAATACATATAAATTACAATAAATACAGGCAATATATATGACACTTAATTTTTACAGGCACCCATGATGAAGGACGTCTTCATCCTCATCTTCATCCTGCCCATGCCCCTCCGGTGGTGCAAAACATGCACAACAATCACAATAGCCAATGTAATGTCCCCTAACCCCTTAATCACCATAGCGGTTATTAACCGCTACAGTCATTAAGGGGTTAACCCACCCTCACCCACCACTCGGGAGGCTTACATACCCTCCCCCACTAACCCCCCACCCCGTGAGGCCTAACCACTCTCACCCACTACCCACAAGGGAGGCCTACCCACATACCCTTGGGGCCAATACCCCCTCCCCCCATACCCAGTACCCACACTAAAAACAATACACTGCCCCACAATAAACATCATTCTATTTATTAAATACATAACCCACCCCCTGTGCCCCCCATAATTACATGATTTATTCTTTTACCTAAAGGGTTCATACCCCAGGCCCACGCGAGTCCCCGGCGGGCCTGACGGGTCACCTGACAGATCTACAGGTTACCAGCAACTTGTTTCATACAGGTTCTGGAGGCCTGTTGGTGGGTCCCGCCAGGCGCCATGGCCCCCAGGTGGTCTCCGCGGGTCACCGTGGGCCACAATTGCGTCCCCACTGTAGGCCCGCGGATGTCTGGGAGCCCCGGGTCAGACCCAGAGGTGTCTGAGGGGCCTCGGGTGGTTCCCACGGGGGTCTAGGAACCCACGGGTGCTCACTACGGGTCTGTGGTGCCCCCACGGATGTGGGGCCACCGGTTCTTCCCCGCACACTACGGGTCCGCGGTGCCCCCACAGATGTGGGGCCACCGGTTCTTCCCCGCAGGTGTCACCCGTGGACCACGCAGCCTGGTACCCGTGAGATACCCGAGGATACCTCAGGTGGTCTCCAGAGGTCTCACGCAGAACCAAGGAACAAACCCTGCATGTAAAATAAATAAACCTGACCTATACATTCAATACATACCACCCCCCCCCCCAACACATACAGTGCAATAATGTGCCAAAAAACTATTATCCAGATATTGATAATATATTATTTGCCCATTATGAAACACATAAAACATGCATAAATCAAAACATGAATTTTTAATCTTAAAATCACCACATAGCATGTTAAAATAAATCCAGCATCGATTGTAAATATAGACCAACAAATCAGCAGCTAAACAAATGTATATGAAATGTCACACAATTGCTTTGAGTGTGTACATGATGCAATTAATCTGTGCATCATGTAACACTATGGAAAATATATGTAACAATAAAATACAGTATGAACAATGTCCCCTAACCACCAATGCCATCATGAAAATCCAATAGAAACTAAGCAACATCAATACAATTAGCATCAATCAATTAATCCATTTCCTCAAACAATTACAATACAATACAAATCAATTATACAATTCCCTATTCAATTCTTAAAGCCAAACCATTGCAAAATAATTCTAATTTAAAGTAACCACCATCATTCTAATGTAAGTACCATAAAGAAGCCATTACAATTAACCTGAAACTAAATACAAATTACATTGTTCACAACAATGACAAAATAAAGTTGATAAATACATTAGCCATACATGAAAAGAACATAAACATTAGCAAAACAATCAATTATTATCCCTGTATGTCTATCCATATAGGTACAAACAAAAGAAAAAAAGAAACCCAATTAGGCACTCAATTCCCAGATGCTGAATGTTGTATGAATTAAGTTAAAATAAATTTTATTGGTCATCAACTTTAAAAGAATGGGGGTTAAAAATCCACTAAAGGACACATGCATAACAATCCTATGTCGAGTATTGGGGTACTCTGGATTGATCAAGAATAGAAACAATTGAGTGGGATTAAATCAATGTTTCTAATGAGGTACTGGTGTTACAGTTAACCTAAATGAAGGTGTTATTTCAACAGTGAGGAACACACAAACACTGAGAGTAGATGTAACAGCCCATATAATTGATTAAACCACTTGGGTATATGAACCCTATAACGACATAGGATAAGTGCAAATGATAACTAGCAGCATATACAGGAGACCAGGCAATTGTATGGCAGAGGCATATATGTGCACGCCTATGTTCTATGCAGAGCAGCTGATAAAAGACATGTATAACTTCTGCAATAGTGCACACCTATGATCTATGTAAAGTGGTAAGGGCTGCCTGTCATTAGGTAAAGGAGCTCAAAGGGCACTGGTTTGCAAGAACACTGGAGATTCGGTTTGGCTTATGAATACCTTGCATCTCAACTCTGATTGGCTCTAGTACCATGTGACAGGCTTTCAATAACGTCACATCCGTTCTCCCCCAAGCCTCTGTCACATGGTCTACTAGAGCCAATCAGAGTTGGGATGGAGTTCCCACGCTCTGATTGGCTACCGTACCATGTGAGGCCGGCCATGTTTCTTTTCATGAAGTCATCTTAAAGGCAATTGAAGCACAGCCATTCTGATTGGCTGTGCTTTCATTGCCTTTAAATGACATCATCATTTATTTATTTTTGGCCAAATCCCATGTTTTTCACGGCCCAATCAGGATCGTGGGAAACATTTGACCAAAATGTGACGTCATAGGCCTATAAAAGCCTATGTCGCCTCATTTTGAAGCTAGTCGCTGAGGAGGGACCATCTCCGCTCCTAAGAAGAGAAGAAGGGCGTGGCGTAAGAAGACGGAAGAAGCCGGAGAAGACCCCAAATAAGAAAAGAAGACCCCAAGACAGGCGGGAAGGATTACAAATAGAAGAACAAGACACCGTTATGGATTGTAATGGTTTTTTATTTTATGGTTTACCTGTGGATTGGTTCCTGTGCTTCCGGGTCGCTTGTATTTCGGTGAGTGGACATCTAATGGTGAGTAAACAAAAGAAAAGTTTATTATTTTTACTTTTACAGGTTTTTTTTGATTTTTGATTCATGTCTTTTATTTTTTCAGTCCCATTTAATGCCCGTGAATGTAGCTATGTACCTATGTACAGTATATACATATGTAGCGGTCATGTAAAATGGCTACAGTCATCTCTCCTGCTGACAGTAAGGCCTGGTAAGTTGTGGGCATGCCAGCAGTAATTATGGAGGTTTGCCCTCACACCCTGGTGGGGTGCCCTGTGTATGGATGGGAGTGGTCACATGCTCTGACTCCATGGTTAGTGATGTCAGAGGTGTGTCAGCTTCCAGAGTGTACATAAGGCACAGCACTGTGTCTAAGAGTTAGTCCAGTTCTAGTAGTCTTGGGAGTTCTATTCAGTCTGGTTTAAGTGCAAGTGCTAGCAGATGGTTATGTTATAGTAACTGAAGAGAAGACTGTGTCCAGGGACCTGGCACAGGGCAGAGATCCCTGCGGGGATAGGGAATCCCTATTTAAGGAGAACTACACCTTTTAAAGGGAAGCACTGACTGAATATGAGTGGCTAGAAAATCTACTGCGAGGGGCAGCTAGCCCACTCAGGCAATAAAGATGTTCTCAATCACAAACCCTCTCGTGTACATGTGTGGAGTGAATGTACAGAGAGGAGCACCACGAAGGAGTTCCTCAACAGGACCATCCCCATGCGGACGCAGGGACCCTGATGAGGTGGAGGCGCTGCACTGGAACTAGGTAGGACTCAGCACACTACCTCAGCTGCCTGTCTGGACGGGTCCTCCCCACACACCATCATGCGGGAGACTCAGGAGTCCTGTTGCCAACAGGTGCACCACCAGACACTACCACACTGTAATGGGGACCGGTTAGACCACAAGGGCCAATGTGAGATTGGGTGGGTCAGGCCGGGTCAGAAATACCGTTACACATACATTCACGGACACTGAATGGGTGTATTCTATGTGATTTTTGTATGGAAATGCATTGTATTTTATGCTGTATTATTGCCCCTGTATGTTATGTATATCTATCTATATGGATAGACATACAGGGATAATAATTGATTGTTTTGCTAATGTTTATGATCTTTTCATGTATGGCTAATGTATTTATCAGCTTTAGTTTGTCATTGTTGTGAATAATGTAATTTGTATTTAGTTACAGGTTAATTGTAATGGCTTCTTTATGGTACTTACATTAGAATGATGGTGGTTACATTAAATTAGAATTGTTTTGGCAATGGTTTGGCTTTAAGAATTGAATAGGGAATTGTATAATTGATTTGTATTGTATTGTAATTGTTTGAGGAAATGGATTAATTGATTGATGCTAATTGTATTGATGTTGCTTAGTTTCTATTTGATTTTCATGATGGCATTGGTGGTTAGGGGACATGTTCATAGTGTATTTTATTGTTACATATATTTTGCATAGTGTTACATGATGCACAGATTAATTGCATCATGTTCACACTCAATGCAATTGTGTGACATTTCATATACATTTGTTTAGCTGCTGATTTGTTGGTTTATATTTACAATTTATGCTGGATTTATTTTAACATGCTATGTGGTGATTTTAAGATTAAAAATTCATGTTTTGATTTATGCATGTTTTATGTGTTTCATAATGGGCAAATTATATATTATCCATATCTGGATAATAGTTATTTTGCACATTATTGTACTGTTCTCCTAGAGACCTCTGGAGACCACCTGAGGTATCCTTGGGTATCTCACGGGTACCAGGCTGCATGGTCCATGGGGGACACCTGCGGGGAAGAACCGGTGGCCCCACATCTGTGGGGGCACCGCGGACCCGTAGTCTGCGGGGAAGAACTGGTGGCCCCACATCTGTGGGGGCACCGCGGACCCGTAGTGTGCGGGGAAGAAACAGTGGCCCCATATCTGTGGGGGCACCACGGACCCGTAGTGCCCACCCGTGGGTCGCCAGACCCCCGTGGGAACCACCCAAGGCCCCTCAGACACCTGTGGGTCTGACCCGGGGCACCCAGACATCCGCGGGCCTACCGTGGGGACCCAGTTGTGGCCCACGGTGGCCTGCGGAGACCACCTGGGGGCCATGGTGCCTGGCGGGACCCACCAACAGGCCTCCAGAACCTGTATGAAACAAGTTGCTGGTAACCTGTAGGTCTGTCAGGTGACCTGTCAGGCCCGCCGTGGACTCGCGTGGGGCTGTGGTATGAATCCTGTATGTAAAATGATAAATCATGTAATTATGGGGGGGGCACAGGGGGTGGGTAATGTATTTAATAAATAGAATGATGTTTATTGTGGGGCTGTGTATTGTTTTTATTGTGGGTACTGGTGGTGGGGGGAGGGGGTATTGGCCCCAAGGGTATGTGGGTAGGCCTCCCTTGTGGCTACTGGGTGAGGGTGGTTAGGCCTCACGGGGTTGGGGGTTAGTGGGAGAGGGTATGTAGGCCTCCTGAGTGGTGGGTGAGGGTGGGTTAACCCCTTAATGCCTGTAGTGGTTAATAACCGCTATGGTGATAAAGGGGTTAGGGGACATTACATTGGATGTTTTTATTCTTGTGTATGTCTTGCAGCATCGGAGGGGGCATGGGCAGGATGAAGATGAGGATGAAGACGGCCTTCATCGTGGGTGCCTGTAAAGGTAAGTGTTATATGTTTTTACTGTATTTATTGAAAGTTATATGTATTTACAATGGGCAAATGCATTATTATCCATATGTGAATAATAGTAATTTTGCCCATTACTGTATAGTATGTGTTAGGGGGGTGTATTTAGTTATTAATATTGTTTATTATTTTTGGAGGTGCAACATTGTTACCGCAGGCCCGCGGGTACCCCGGGACTCCTGCGGGGACCCCCGCACTCCCGCGGGGACCTCCACTTGGTGAGCCGGGGACCCCCGGACCACGCGGGGTCAGCCGGGGACACCCGCCGGCCTGTTGTATTGGTGTTGCGCATGCAAAAAGGTAAACAAAGATTTTTTTCTAAGTCCTGCTTTTTTATCACTAGCCTTTAGCTGGTGAGCTTTATTCAGCGCAACTTTCACATACGGGGGGCGTGCCTAGCCGCTCGACGCGAGTTCCTGCTCTCAATTCTATTGAGAGCAGGAGTAGCTCTCGCGCGAGCGCTGCGGCCCCCCCTCGCAGCGGGCCCGGACGCTGTAGCAGGCAGCGGGGGCAAGGCCTTAGAAGAAAAAATGGATGACCTAGAGAATCGTTCCAGGAGAAATAACATCCGAATTATAGGGGTCCCAGAGTCCCTTAAACAAAGTGACTTGCTAAACTTTTGCCAAAAATGGCTACCGGAAAAACTGGGCATAATAAGAAAAGGCGAACTAATCAAAGTTGAGAGAGCCCACAGAATAGGGCAACTCAAAGAACACAATTCTAAGCCAAGACCCATTATAGCCCGCTTCCTGGATTTTTAGGATAAAAACAATATGATCAGGGCTTTCAATGAAACGAACAGCTACAGTATGAAGGGAAGAAAATGTTAATATTCCAAGATTTCTCTGTCATAATATCCCAAAAAAGAAGAGAATTCGGCCAAGTATGTACAACGCTGCATAACCAAAAAAGAAAATTTGCCCTAAAATGAATCCCAATATATATACTGTATATATATATTGTTTATGATATGTATATTTGTGCGTGTTGAGAAAAGAGACCGCGCTCGTAGGTGAGTGGGGTCCTTCAACTTGTTTCTCCTTGGTTCTCCTTGTTTCTCCTTGTTTCTCCTTGTTTCTCCTTGGTTCTCCTTGGTTCTCCTTGGTTCTCCTTGTTTCTCCTTGTTTCTCCTTGTTTCTCCTTGTTTCTCCTTGTTTCTCCTTGCTGCTGCTGCTGCTGCTGCTGCTCTCCAAGCTCCTCAAGATATCGCCAAAAGGATACTACCTATGTACTCCTCCTCCCACCTTTCCTGCATGGAAGAATCAATACGGATACCCGCCCCTCTTATTTTCATTGACATGCAGCATCTCTGTCATGTTTCCTGTTAAAAAATAACAACTTCTTAACTTCCAAAGACACCACACAATGAAAAGCTTAGATTTAGAGGGTGATTACGGTTATTTATGGGATTGGCCCTATAAATCTGCAGTTCCCCCATAACATGTCTTATCTTGAAAGTTAACTTATTGTAATGACCTTGAGAGCACATTACAAACACTACTTCTCTTTCTTTCTAGTTGTTTGCCTTAGGTACTACGGGGTGGATCCTCAGAAGTGCACTAAATAAGGATAAATAACGTTACCTTACCTAATTAGGTAACAGATCATATTTTCCTCCTTATTAACTGGTATCCTCAAGGTTAATCCTATGCAAAAGTAAGGTCCATTGACAAAACGACCAAGGTAATATTACCTGGATAAAGGGAGATTACCGTAGTCTAATACAGGTGCGCGTAAACTTCTTAAACTGCGCCCCCCTGCCTGGGAGCCGTAGCGTTTACGCCCCCTTCTCCCAATGATTCGGCGTCAAATTACGTTGAGGGTCATGTGATGTCACGTCGCCCCGCCGCATCATTTGACGCATGTTGCCATGGTGACGTGTGACATCACATGACCCCGCGGCGTCATTTGACGATGCTTTGCCATGGCGATGCATCGCCGTAGACACGCAGAGAGCAGGTAAGTGAGTTACAGAGGCCTCGCGCCTCCCCCGGCATCTAATTTAAATGCCATGGGGAAGAGCGCGGGGCCTCTGTAACCGCCAGTGCCCCCCCTACAAATTCTCCCGCCCCCCAATCTAATAGGATACAGCTGTTCAATGTAGGAATAAAGTAACCACGCTGTGCCTAATTCCCCATTCTGTCACTCTCCCGCATTCTGTGCCTGTCGCTCTTCCCCATTCTGTGCCTTTCGCTCTCCCCCTTTCTGTGCCTGTCGCCCCCATTCTCTGTGTGTCTCTCTCCCCCCATTCTCTGTATCTCTCTCCCCCACATTCTCTGTGTGTCTCTCTCCCCCCCATTCTCTGTGTGTCTCTCTCCCCCCATTCTCTGTATCTCTCTCCCCCCCATTCTCTGTGTGTCTCTCTCCCCCCATTCTCTGTGTGTCTCTGTAGCCAACCATTCTCTGTGTGTCTCTCTGTCCCCCCATTCTCTGTCTCTCTTTCCCCATTCTCTGTGTGTGTGTGTGTGTCTCTCCCCCCATTCTGTGTGTGTCTCTCTCTCCCATTTCTCTGTGTGTGTCTCTCTCCCCCAATCTCTGTGTCTCTCTCCCCCATTCTCTGTGTGTCTCTCTCTCCCCCCATTCTCTGTGTGTCTCTATCTCCCACCATTCTCTTTGTGTCTCCCCCTACCCACCATGCTCTGTTTGTTTCTCTATCCCCCCATTCTCTGTGTGTCTCTCTCTTCCCCCATTCTCTGTGTCTCCCCCACCCCATTCTCTGTGTGTCTCTCTTCCCCCATTCTATGTGTCTCTCTCTCCCCCCCATTCTCTGTCTCTCTCTCTCCCCATTCTCTGTGTGTGTGTGTGTGTCTCTCTCTCTCCTCCCATTCTCTGTGTCTCTCTCTATCCCCCCATTCTCTGTGTGTGTCTCTCTCCCCCCCATTCTGTGTCTCTCCCCCCCCCCCAATTCTCTGTGTGTCTCTCTCTCCCCCCCATTCTCTGTGTCTCTCTCTCTCCCCCCATTCTCTGTGTGTCTCTCTCCCCATTCTCTATGTCTCTTTCTCTCCCCATTCTCTGTGTCTCTCTCCCCCCCATTCTCTGTGTGTCTCCCCCCTCCATTCTCTGTGTGTCTCTCCCCCCATTCTCTGTGTGTCTCCAGCCCCCCCCCCCCATTCTCTGTGTGTCTCTCTCTCCCCATGCTGTGTCTCTCTCTCCATGCTGTGTGTCTCTCTCCATTCTGTCTCTCGCCATGCTGTGTCTCTCTCCCTCTCCACCCCCACCCCCCATTCTCTGTGTGTCTCCCCCCACCCCATTCTCTGTGTGTCTCTCTTCCCCCATTCTATGTGTCTCTCTCTCCCCCCATTCTCTGTGTCTCACTCTCCCCCCCCATTCTCTGTGTGTCTCTCTCCCCATTCTCTGTGTGTCTCTCTCTCCTCCCATTCTCTGTCTCTCTCTATCCCCCATTCTCTGTGTCTCTCTCCTCCCATTCTCTGTGTGTCTCTCTCTCCCCCCATTCTCTGTGTCTCTCTCCCCATTCTCTATGTCTATTTCTCTCCCCATTCTCTGTGTGTCTCTCTCCACCCCCCCCCCCCATTCTCTGTGTGTCTCTCCCCTCCATAATCTGTGTGTCTCTCCCCCCATTATCTGTGTGTCTCCAACCCCCCCTCCCCCCATTCTCAGTGTGTCTCTCTCTCCCCATGCTGTGTCTCTCTCTCTCCATGCTGTGTGTCTCTATCTCCATTCTGTCTCTCGCCATGCTATGTCTCTCTCCCTCTCTCCCCCCACCCCCCATTCTCTGTGTCTCTCTCGCCATTCTGTGTCTGTCTCTCCCTATTCTCGGTGTCCCCCATGATGTCTCTCTCCCCATTCGGTTCTCTCCCTCTCTCCATGCTGTGTGTGTCTCCCTCTATCCCCATGCTGTCCCTCTCCCTTCCCCATGCTGTGTCTCTCTCTCCCTCTCTCCCCATGCTGTCTCTTCCTCTCTCCCCTTTCCCTCTCCCTCTCTCCCCATGCTGTGTCTCTCCCTCTTTCCCCATCCTGTGTGTCTCTCTATCTTTCTCTCCCCCTATTCTCTGTCTCCCTCCCCCCCCCCCATTCTGTGTCTGTCTCTCCCTATTCTGTGTCCCTCTCTCCTCATGATGTCTCTCTCTCCCCTTGATGTCTCATTCCCCATGCTGTTGTCTCTCCTCATGCTGTTCTATCTCCCCATGCTGTGTGTGTCATTCTCTCTCTCTATTCTGTGTTTGTCTGTCTCTCTCCCCAGTCTGGATCCTACCTGTTAATGTGGAGCATGGGTGAGGGGGGAAGCCATCTTGGACTCTTGCAGCCGACACCGGATGTTTTCACTGACTCACTTGCGGGTCTTACTGCTGGGGCTCTGCTGATGCTAAGCCCCCCGCCCCCCCACAGCTGCAGTCAGACCTGGCCTCCGCTCCCTGCTGCTCCCCCCCCCCCTGCTCTAATGGTCAAAACCGATACAGGCAGAAGAAACCGGGACATTTGAAAGAATGTCGGGCAGCCAGAACAAAGCTTAAGGAACCAGGACTGTCCCAGCTAGAGAGACTAAAGTCTATGGCACCACTGGTAAGGCAGTGGAGCACGTGCATGGCGTGCGCGCCCCCCCAATCTCAGGTCTCATGAGCACGCCCGCCCGCTCAGCGGCACCCTGGCCACGATTAAACACATTGATGCAAAGTATGTGGCCAGCATGAGCAAGCGCCTGCACATGTGCAGCGCTTACCTGCTTGACGAGACAACCAAATTTCATTTGGCTGCTCGCTGATGCGGTCAGGAGCGTGCCGAATCCCCGCCTCCCGGACGCGTCATGCCAGCCTCTCGGGCACACGCTCGGCTCCCTTGCCAAGCACACGCACGACCTCAGATAGACACACGCCTGTGGCAACGTTCCCCCACCTTGGTCCGCCGGTGCAGCTGCCGAAACACGCGGCGCACCTCCCTCACATGCACGTTGCGCGCCTCCCACGCGTACACGCCGCTCATGTTCTAAGAAGACTCTCAGCAGCTGTACAACATCTGAATCACAGGTAACATCCTCCCATCACCTGTCTACTTACTTGCAGTTCACTCCTCCCTGCTCCCTCCCCATTGGATGCCTGTCCCTTCTTAGGTCCACTCAGTCCTCAGCTAGTTGCTGAGCATAGACCCTTCTATGCACCATGCTCATATGCAGCCTGAGTACCTGTCTCTATTGGTATCCACTTCTCAGTTGTGACCCTGCTTGTGCCTGACCTGTCTCTTCTTATTCCCCCTGGACCACGGCCATAAAATGCCCAGCGCCAGACGTCACGGCGCTCGAGCGCCTGCAAGCGCTCTCCCACGCTTGCCGCAGCCTCAAATTTGCCCAGCTCAGACAGTGCTGCTGAGAACTTGTGTCCCCCTTCTACAGCCCCACTCTGCACATGCGCAGTATGCTACTTCCGTTTCATAGAAAGTCACAACTGAATTCATTTTACCCTATAAGATTTTCCAATGAGCCACCGCCAGCTAAGAAGTTTCACTTCAATAATACATTGTTTTAATGGAGTCCTACAGTCTACAGCAGGGGTGGCCAAAACTTGAATTGTTGGTGGCCTTGAGGACTGGAGTTGGCCACTCCTGGTCTACAGTAAATATAGCATTTTCAGCCACAGTTCTCTTCTCTAATGCATCATATCTAACTCTTCTTATTGTTAATAACTTTCACATAAGCAGCCATAGTTCAGATGCCAAAGACATTTCTGCAATTCATATACACTTGTACATTGTATCCTCCTTGGATTTCAATCTTGTATTGTGTTATCATGTGTACATTCTATTATTATACTTACAATTGTCTTCAATCCCCATTGCACTACACTGAAGACTGTGTTGGTGCATTACACGTAAATGATACTAATAATATTAACAATAAAAACAATCATGATCATTTGCAGCCTGCATAGATCCCAGAATAAAAGGACAATGCTTATCATCCCTAATGCGTTTAATGACGAATGAGGACACAATATTAATTGCAGGAGGCAAGAGGTACTTTCACAAACATTAGAGAATATAAACAACAACAGGAAAACCACAACTAAAATATTTGAAGCTACCCTCTCAATGGTCCAGCATGGATTCAGGGAAGAGATTAAATTGCTTGTGCATGCACATCGTAAATATCAGAAACTCTGGAGATAAAAAAAAAATCAAAGTTAATAAAAATCATAATTTACCAAATTACAATTAATAATGTTAAAAAGAGCAGCAGAGGTAAACTGATGCTGTCATATTGCATGCTTGTATTTTTACAGATTCCATTTGTGGTCGAAATCATGGAATGCAAACTGTGCATCAACATTCACTTATTAAAACCACAAGTCCCCATTTGACTTAGGCGCACGACCTTCAAGTTGTCTCTGTTTATGTATCGATTTGTTTACTTACCGTAGAAATGAAGCAGGATATTACAATGTGAAATATTACTTCTTTTCAGAGTCGTATACAATCAACTATGGTCTAAAGCAGCAAAACACCCTTGCACTAAATCTTTTCTTTCTTTTTTCCCCTTACGAGATTGAATCAGGGGGTCTCCGGAGCTGAACCCCCTCCATTTCAGCTTCGGGGACCCCCATCTTCAAGAGTTACTTGAAGTGTCGGTATCTCTGCAGCCAGGGAACTTGTGTGCGGTGGCGTTTGAATGTCCCATGTCACCTGGGCCAATAGGAAGCCGTGACATCATCCCTTGGGGCTTTCCTATTGGCCTGCGTGACCTGGACATTTAAACTCCACAGAGATACCGGCACCCCATACGGAGGTATGTTTGGAAGCAGGTGGTCCCATGAGCATAAATTCATGGGGTTCAGCTCCGGAGAGCCCCTGTTTCAATCCTATAACAACATCAAAAAGAAAACAACAAAAATATGTCGTGTAAGGTATTTTGCTACTTTAAGTACAGACTCAGCAACACACTCAGAAAAAGGTTTCCTGCCTGTTTTACTAGATGACTCTGTATACACAGTCTTGTTTTTGACTCTCCACGTCAGAGGTTAAATATTGCAGGTATATATAAAGAGACGGAGACAGATTTTCATCAAATGATGCCTCCAGACTATTACTATAGAATTAAAAAAAGCTGGCAGTGCTAAAGAAAGCACATAATAGCAGGACATTATTTCCTTTGTAAAAGGAAGGAACACATTCTTTTGCATGGTGGGTTAAGGGGATTGCTGTTTTAAGTACCGTACTACGCAAAAGACTCATATAGTTCTATAGATTGCATCATTAATTTAAAAAAAAAAGTATACTACAGTTGGTGGGAAAATAGGCTTTGTTATAGAAGCTTGCAGGCATAAGCTTATGGGAATCCATGTTAAAATGGACAAGAAGCAAAAGGTGACACTGTCATTTCCCAGAATCCCTGGCTGCAGTGGACGCACTGTATGATAAGAGATAATGGGGCAGGGTTGCAGACCTGACTGAAATGTGAATGTGCTCACACGTGACATTTTTATTTGTTATAGACATAGAATTTGATATAACATAAGGGCCAGTTGGCCCACCTAGTCTTCCCATTTCCCTATCAGTTGTAAAACTTCGGCCCCTGTTTGATCCTTGCCTTTCTTTAATATTTCTTTAATAGCGTTATGTCCATCCCAACTTTGTTTTTGTTTTTTCCGTCCCCTTGCCTCCATCCCTCTCTTCTTCAATAAAGATGCACTGCCTCACATTTCCCGAGCCTTCCTCCAGGGTCAGCACACGAGCTCTTGTCCTAATACTTCTCTTTCTCTGAGGTATGCTTCTCTCCTGTGCCTTGTTGAAAACTAAATCATAACAGAAATATTTGTTTCTAGATGTTATTTATTTATATATATTTTGCATCATAAATACTGGCATACTCCTCTTCCGTGCTACTCACTAGTTCCCTGTGCATAAAGTGTAGCAAGATGGGATTCACCAGCGCTCCAGGGCTAAGAGGCTGACTGGAGGGGTCAGGAAGAAACTTCTACCCACGGCTGCAATGCCCTTCTATCTGTGCACCATATATATCATCTTTTTCAGCCCTTGTCGATCCACTGCTGGATGAAGGTCTCCCGAAATATCTCCCAAGTACTACGGTTGCAAGCCTCTCTTCTCCACATTGATACTACACATTTTCCTATTTCATCCTCCCATCTTACTTTTGGTCGTCATGTTAGTCTTTTAATTTGCCTTGGAATCCAGTCATGCACTATGTCCGGCTAGTGGCACCAGCTGTCATACTGCATCCCCACAGCAGTGGGTAGCCTTTGGTTAACTGTGTGAAAGTCTGCACTACAGCTGAGAAACTCTTCACAAAGAGTTCTGTAGTATCCACAAAACCCTAAGAAAGATTGCGGCTCCGTCAGTTGCCTGGGTCTAGGACAGGATGCAATGGCCTCTAGTTTAGAGGGGTCCAGGCCACCCCTATTTTAGACATGATGTGTCCCACATACGTGACAGACGTTCAACGGACACTTGTCCGTGGACAACTTTAATACGCTCTGCTTTAGTCGGTCCAGCACCATCATTAGTCGTGCTTCGTGTTCTTCCAATGTCCTTCCAAAATCTATAAGGTCGTCCAGATATACTATCACCTCCAGGAAATTCATATCCCCCACCACGTGTTCCATTAGTCTCTGGAACGTGGCTGGAGCCCCTGACACTCCTTGAGTAATGCGCTCAAATTGATAGAACACCAAAGGGCATATAAAAGCGGTCTTCTCTTTATCTTGTTTGGGAATCTGATAGTACCCGCTACGTAGGTCCAAAACTGAAAAACATTTTCTCTGGTGAGGCAATACAATGCATCTTCTATATGAGGCATAGTATATTGATTCGGAGTGGTAGTCTTATTCAACATGCAGTAATTTATACACATTCTTACCGCTCCACTCTTCTTCTGGGCACCACAAGGGGAGATGCATAAGGGCTTCAGAATTCCGAAATTATACCAGCCCCCATTAGTTCTTGTAGATATCATCTTACATCCACTATAGAAGCTGGAGCCAACCTTCGCAACCTATCCCGGAACGGGCGAGTGTCATGCTGGTGAATCTGATGCTCTACACACTTTGCCTTTCCTATGTCCCACTCATGCGTGGAGAAGACTTTGGTCCCTCAAGCCATTTTTTTCGTCCGACGTTGCTTCCAGTGCTCTGATGCAGTACCATCTATGAAAATAAACATAACCGGGGTCAGTCTTCCCCCATTAGTTTTGCCCATTGACTTCGGCACTGTATAAATGGGCCACCACCATGCCGTGCTGTGACACCGTGCCTCTTCGCACCAATATGTTATAGGCAGTTTCGTATTTCACTTCTACCTTTACTGTCTCCACCTTCCCGGTGGGCTCAGATAATATTCTGTTTTTTACCAACAGTCCTCCAGGATATCCTCCATGGGGAGGACTGCCTATCATTACAGTGGGCCCCTCTATACTCCACAAGAGAGTCACTTTTCCTGTTATCTTCTGCATTCTGTTGGGGGGCACATCCACGGGAACTCCCCCAAAAATCCTTTATTCTGAGCCATATTCTTCTTCTCCATCTTTTGGTAAAGCTTTAGACACAATGAATGGATGGTCAGCATCTGCCAATCATCACTCCCGTCTGCAGTTTGGCACTACTGGACTAGTTGCCCAAATATATTAGCTTTGATTCCAATTTTGGCTCCAGTTTCTCCCTTACTATGGACCTATGGGCATATGAGGGCAACCACGATCAGACACTGGTTACTCACTTGGGAATTCTAGCTTCACCACTACATACCCCATATATAGGTAGCTGGCATTACTGAGGCACCACATGACCAGAGCCTCAAAGGGTTGTGCCTGCAGATTTTTTAGGTATCTATTCTACCAGGGTTTGCAGATGATGGATATCTGAGACTCACAATCCTTTAGGACATTGCATGTTTGCCCCTCGAGTTCACCTCCAGTCGCACTGACGGTCCCAAAAACTCTATGGCCATATGGGAAGTATTATGGCCTCCTGCTGGTGCTGTCCGAATAGAGCCTTTCTGCGCCCGGGGCCCAGTATACTCCTTCACTGGGCCCCATGGTCGTTTCGCGAGTTGGAGCAGATGAACTGCTTAACGACCTGAAGTAGATTCTCGCAATTCTGAGAACAGTTGGCATAGTAGCCTCTTTCTCCACACCTATAGCAGAAATCCGACACTACAGCTTTTGATTCGGAGTTTCCCCAAGCATTCCTTTCCCATCTAGAGGTTGTTTTTTTTATGTGGCGTCCACCGTGTCTCTCTCCGGCGTTCCTCCCGATATTCTCGTTAGGCACATCTTCCATCAACATTGCATTCATCAATTCCGACGTTCCCCCAGATGGCTCACATGTCTTGTCCGACCCCACTCGCTAATCACTCAGTCTATCGAAGTTTGCACTTCTCGGTGGCCCTCTTGTGCAGGCCGTCTCCTGCAGTGCTATCTCCTGATACTCATTGGCTGCTGGCAGACACACCCTTAGGAGACTGCCCTGCAACTGGGTGGCGTGCCATCTGCTCTTCATCCCTTTTTTCTCTTAGTAGTTCTAGAAACTTTGGGGGAGACACTTTCCGTTCTCTGATTCGTAGATAGAGGGTCATTACATCTCCAGGTGGAACTCCCCGAATTAGCTGCTCTAATCTTGTCTTGATCTGAGCCCACCCCCCCCCCCTGTCCTGCACCATCTATATGGCTTATTCTATCCAATTCTCAAAATCGTCTCCAATGGCAGACACGGCTTACACCGGAGAATATCCGTAACCTCCTATAGTAGTTATCCCCCATCTGGATTGCATGGATTTCTCCACTAACTGTCCCACGGGAGTGATGAAAGCCTTGGGGGAAGTAGGGGCAGTGCCTGTAGAGGACATAGAGACCTCAGGGAACATCTTGCTAAGGAATTCATCCATGGTGGTTCCCTCCTTAGCTAGGAACTCCCGGACCTTGTCTACAGTAGTGTGATTTACTACATTGCTAGGGCCAATGGCAGGTTTACATCCCACAGTGATATCCCACATATCGTGGTCCCTCCCCGCAATACTGGTAGCTACTTCAGCAGAATCAATATCGTTATCACACATGCACAATACATATGCAGCCTTAGTATTGTAACACATCATTTTTCCCGTATTTGGGTCCTTCCCCACGGAGGGGCTGCTCTTCTCACTCCGTTAATACTCGCATCATCAGTCGTATCTGGGACCGTTAGGACTAGTGAACACACAAATACCCAGCAAGCTCTAAGAAACCCCCAAAATTACCACATAATATATATATGTATATAAGTGTTAATTGGAGTGCTACTGGGCGTGGCTAAATGTATACAACAAAAAACAGAGAAGCCCAAAGCTACATCCAATATGACAAAAATACACAGTGAAATACCTACATATATCTTGAAAAAGGGTCATTTTGTTAAACCCTTTAACTAAATTAACCTTTTTAAAGAGATATGGAGGTATTTCACTGTGTATTTTTGTCATATTGGATGTAACTTTGGGCTTCTCTGTTTTAGTGCCTTATTAAGTCTAGGCCTTCCCTCATACACCACTCACTAAAAATGGCCACCGCCATGATGAGAATAGGAAAATGGCGTCTAACAATCTCTGTAAAGTGTGCCCATGTCTGGTCGTATAAATGGGGAAACGTATTGTGTATATAACACCAATTAGACATAGATCTCAGCAGACCAGCGCGGATCTCCCTTCAACTGTCATGGTTAGTAACCAATTTCCCATTAGACCCAGGCCTAGGGTGACTAAATTAGAGGGCGGCAAAAATGTCCGCCACCATATTCATTTGCCGCACTCTCTGGCCTATCGGGCCTAATGGGAATGCACTTACATGTGTCCTGCTGCCTCTTTGGTGCCGGCCCCCATCTCCTTTGGAATCCCAGCGTCAAATTACGCTGCTTGCACCCCAACGTGACGTCACACAGCGTCTCGTGTAAAATGACATTGCGCTACCATGGCAACGCAACGCTGTGCGCTGTCACGTTGATGCCGTCCATGGCATCATTTGACGCTGGTATTCCAAAGGAGATGGAGGGTGGCACCAAGGAGGTGGCAGGACATCGGGGACTGCCCCCTTTTAACAGCTCCTCTCCCTATTAGGCTGAGTCCCCTGTGCCGCTGACCGCGCTCATGCTTGGAGAACGGTGACATCACCAACTCTCCAAGCATGAGCGATGTGTGTCCGCGCTATTTCGCAAGCGTGTACGGGGGGCGTTGCAGGCAAGCTGACCATGGTTCAAAGACAGTTTTTTTTATTACGTAAGCGCCAAGCGTGGGTGAGCGTGCACGCTCCACTTGAGCGGGGACATCAAAATTTAAATAGCCAGAAGCAACCTCGCCAAGCACCGCACGGTCAGCGCGGTCAGCGCGGTCAGCACGGTCAGCACGCTCGGCGCGCTCAGCGGCACAGGGGACTCGGCCTAAGTCCCTCCTTATTCACCAGCCTCCCTGCTGGCTCAACATAGTCACATGTCCATTGAAGAGGAACCTGCTAGGGGGCAGTGTGCATGTGTTGCATTATTACAAATATATTAAATGTGCAAGCAATAATGTACATTTAAAACAAATTATGCTACAGTATACTAGTGCATTTGATGGCAAATGTGTTGTGTTGTAAACATCAAAAGCAGGGTCAAATGTACTTACAAAATTGCAATAGGATGTTAAATAATTATTTATGGGATACAATCATTTTTGAGGCATATCAGACTTATTTTGTGCCCTGGCAACAGTCTTTGTTTTTGGTTGCAATCTCGAGCTCAATGTATCTTACAAAAATCCTTTAATTTAGGTGCATTGAAAATAGCATGTGATCCTTACAAAGCAATATGCGTAAAAATATTAACTATTCCATATGTCTCATCCTTCTCTTCTGTAACTAACTGTAATAAGGAGAGCAGACATGCTTGTAGAAGACTTTAACTGCAATCATCATGTTCACAGCAGAGTGACATTCAGAGACAACCTTTTTTTTCCACAATTGGCTGCTCTGTCATACTGTATAGACAATAACATGTTTGAATGACACTATATAAAGACCCAAGCAGTAGCACTACCAGAGTTTACAGTTCCAGTAGGTGTCTTGTGGCAGTGCATATCCATTACCTACAGTACTAGAGTTAACCTGTGAAGAATAGCACATAGGTACAAGTTATAGTAGATGACTATGAATCCTTCTAAGCTTAGGAGCAGAGCAGAAAATCACTTTAGTGCCCAGGAAGAGCAAGAAATGGATAACCTAGGGAAAAAAGCTTGGGATAATCCAGCCTATGATGGTTCTCCTTCTCTGAAGATTAAAGCCATTTACAACCCCAAAACTGTTCTGGAGAATCCCTATGACACTATGGACCACTTGGGCGATCCACCACCTTATCAAGAGGATAGGAAAATGAGGAAAAGATCAAATCTGTGTTCAGAGTTCTGCTTGCACATTGCCAAAGGAATAAGAGGTAAGGAAAGCAGGGATCTTTAAAAAAATTATGATAATTCAAGGATGATGGTGAAACCAGTGTAGGTCCCTGGGATTAGTTTGAAAGGGGTATGTTAACTGTGAACTTTTCCATGCACATCTGGGTGGTGATTTTATATTAAAATGTAGTAATATAGTAAGAGGAATATAGTAAGAGTAAAATAGTAAGAGGTTAATCTGTTGATCAGTGACAAATGTATTTGAAAAATGGGAACTATGCTGTATATAAGTGCACTGCAGTGTCTTGAAGCATTTAATTATACTGTACCATATGGGTGAGTATAGGAAACTCACATAATGGCTGTTTATAGACCTCTATAAATAGAAGAATAGATTATTAGACTTTAACCAATGACAGTAATTCTGCATTCAGTATATTTGAGAATTAATTTAAAGTTTTTAAGTCTGAAAATGTAGCAGCTGTTTAATGTTTGTGTAATATGAACAAAATATATGTGTGGAAAAACATAATAGAGTACCACAATAAATGACAGCAGATATAAAACTATTATCTACATAACCTTGCTGTAAACAAGGATTGTTCATGCCAAATGTCTGCTTTGCTAAAATATAGTAGTTTTTGTTTTGTCCATTCTTGTACTAACTTATGGTAAACTTGTTTGTTTAAAATCTTGCTCAGTGTTATAGATGCTATGTTGTGAACTGAGATACGTATATCATTCTCCACAAAAAAAATTTTTAAATAGCTAAACTAAACTAACATATACACCTATCAGTGCCAGGTATGTGTAGAAGAGGTGCGGTATACTTACAAATGCTTTGTAATGCTCATTGAGTTTTAAAAAAAATTGCTAGGATATTCTTTATATTATGCTTCCTTATGAAAATTGAAAGTTTGTATCAGTGATAACACTATTGATGATAGAATTCATTATCCCATAAGGGTTTCAATTTAGGAAAAGACCATTTCAGATAAAAGTAAGCTAATAACAGTTTAAATGCAGGTGATTGACAGATCTAAACAGAATTCAAAGCAGGAAAACAATTTTAAAATATATATATATATATATATATATATATATATATATATATTTAATGTCTCTACAGTTGAATGCTTTAAAGAGTTTTTTTTTTTTTTTTTTTTTTTTTTTTTTTTACAATGTTTGCCTAATCTCTTTCAGGATAAATCTGTAAACAGGCAAAATGTTAATCAATTATTTAAAAAGTAAATAAAAAATTGGGAATAAATTATCCTGCTGCTATTAGCCAAGCACATATAAGGGGAGAATAATAAGTGGCAGCAGATACATTTACAATTACATATTGTAGGGGCCAAAATAAAATAGAAACATGTTCATTTTTCGAATGAAACAATTAAGGAAAAATGACATGTGGTTGAATCTGCAATCAGTGTTCAAAGTGTGATGGTTGTAGGCGGAGGTTCAGAGCACCACTACTCCTGTGTTAGGAAACCTGCAGCACCACTACTTTCTAGTTACATATGAACAGCTTGGCTGACGTAAAAAGAAGAGATTTATACTCAAAGTGAAGTCTCCCATTCTATAAAAAAAACTCAAATCCACAGATGTCAGAGGGATCATTTATCAGTCTCCCGGGTTGCCAAACTGGGGCTAGTCCCAGGCAAAAGAATTGCACCAAATTTATCACAGGGCAAAATCCCAATGTTTCACACCCGTGCTGAGTTTATGCACTGGCTTTACCCCCGTTCTGCCGCTGGGAGACTTATTAAATAATCCCCAGAATGTTTCTAAATTGAAAACAGTATCCATAAGTTTTTTAGAGCCCCATGTCTATAACATGTGAGAGCGCCAGATAAGTATTAATAATAACAAAATTATTTTGTTTGCATACAGCACTGATAGCCCCTGACCCATGAAGCTTACACTCTAATGTTGATGCATGGGCAACCAGGAAATAAAGCAACTTGCCCGTGGTCTCAAAGAGCTAACACTGGGATTCTGAACCCGGCTCTCGTGGTTTGAAGGTAGCATTGTTGTTTTTAGTCAGTGTCTTTACTCACTGAGCCACGGCAGTTATTCACCGACAACCCAAGTACAACCCAAATATGTCCAAAATTTTAAAAAGAAAATGGGACGAGCACATCAGGGTGACAAACTTTATTATAGAAAACATTGTGTATGGGTGGAGAAATAAAGGCACACGGGGGGATTCAAATTGTAGGGGCACAATAGAGGACAATAAGATTTGCATAAGTTCACAGTATTATGTATCATACATGTATTCATCGTGTGTGTGTGTGTGTGTGTGTGTGTGTGTGTGTGTGTGTGTGTGTGTGTGTGTGTATATATACACAACTGGTGGATGCATGCTGGCTAAGATAGACACGTACAGTCACTGCCAGTCTCCTGCCCAGAGTCTACAAAAACCAAACTGTATCAGCGCTCAAAAATAATGAAGGACTTACATTTTACTTTTGGGCTCACCAAGTTTCTTCTTTAATGTGTCAAAAAAAACAGCAATACAGAAAAGTCAGCACACACAGGGAACGAAAATGTCTCCAGGGTCTACCCAAGATTATGGGAGACTTGGCCAGTCTAGAACTTCAGGGCCCGCATTTCTCCTGGATAACCATTGGGCCAGGCTAGAAAATACACATATGACAAATTACAAGCTACATTTGGTGTTCCATAAAATTACTGAAACAGACTAGTTTGGACTTTTTCAGCATTTAAAAAAAAAAATACATTAACCAATGTAATTTTTAGAAGCAGTCAGCAGATGGTGGTGTTACTTGTATATTCCAGCCAGGTAATGTGCTTATTTTACAATCCAATCATGATACTCCTTTATCTGTAAATTGCAAACATTTCAAATACTGTACATTGCTCTTTTCATCATACAGTGGCCCCTATTTAATATACGATTTAGACATATTTCCTTTGGGGTTTAGATAGGGTTTACTTCCCTCGCAAAGAGAATACGGCATATTGAATGGGGGGCAGCTTATGTAACCATACTGTAGCATCCATTTCAGTTTGCTATACTTGAATTAATTGGTACATTTTCTTTATTTATATCTGTACTATATATAGGGAACCATGTTAAAAATGGTTTTTGAAGCAAAAAGTGGCACTGTGTGCTCATTTGCATGTAATTTCCCAGAATCCCTTGCTGCAGTGGAAGTGCTGTGTGCTGGGTGATAATGGGGAAAGGCGGGGTTACAGACCTGCCTAAGACATGCAGATGAGCATACAGTTGTATTTACATTTGCATATATATATATATATATATATATATATATATTATGACAAAAATTGTGACATGTACTGGAAATTTATGAAAAATGTAGCAAAGCACTTGTTTTGAAGACATGCGCACATCTCTATCTGGAAGGGAAGATAGCACATTGAGTGTTATAAATAGCTCACTATTCATCACATTAGTGTTTTGTTATAAACAATAGTGCAGGGAGAGAGAAACATGCATGTGTTTGCATAGAGAAAGGAGAGCTTTTGTGTCTAGACAAGTGATAAGAGCCTTTGTGTATACAAGAAGAGACTTTTTTTTACTGCTGCTGGGTATATATCTGTATATTTGTATTTATATTGTACACAATTCTTCTTGTCCTTCGCAGAACAGGTGTTAGAATAACGTGCACGTTACAAGAAGGGACCCCCACTCCAAAGACTTTACAATTTGAGAATTTACTTGAATGGATAATAATGTCTATCACACTTTAGTGTATATGACCCTATTTGTTTACACCCATATTGAGGCCTTGCTTATATACACTATATACTGGTATGAATAAGGACAATTCACCATAGGAGTTACGATAAAGACATTGCCAGAATGTTTCTAGTGATAATTTGCATTTATCAGTTGCAGTTGTTTCTGTATTGGCATATTGCATAGTGACTGCTGTCTGTTAAAGACAGCAATGCCACTCACATTATTAGCATAAGCATTACCGTTGGTGGAGACACCAAGCAACATAGCAGCTGAATATTCATGAATATAGTGTCATATTTTCTGCCAGTACAACCCGATCATCAACTTCACTGCAACCAAAATAAATGGTGCTTAGAATTATTCCTTTGACCCTCAACCCCCAATATCGTAGCAGTGGCACAATCGAGATCATTGACATTTGACTGGAAATTAAGTTTTAAATAAATCTATTGACAAATGTTTCAACGTAGTGCCACGTTTTACCAACCATATTCGTAAGCCCCTGTTCAAATACAGTGAAATGCAGCGTTACAGTATGTGCTGTTAAAGGGGCAATCCCTCCTAGCACCAAAGTGAACTCATTCAAGTGACATGTGTAAGGGGCCTCATCTGAGCAATAATTACCAATTTTTTTACCCAGTTCTGACATTTCTTCTAGCTATAGTACTTCATTTGGTGAGAAGTTACTGTAGCCCAGATCCAGCAAAGGGGGCTAAGCTTTAGCACGACTTTACTAGAGCTGTGGTTTCGTCTTCTCCAGGAGGATCGCTATTTTTTGGTTCCCTTCTGTGTTCTGGATATGAGCTGTGAGTTACTCGGAGTGGGCACTCCTCACTTCAGAGTATTGTGTGCAACGCAGCAGGACGTGTGTTTCATCTACTACCTCTCCTAGATCACATCGCTGGCGCAGTCTCATCTCTCGGAGCTTCTAGTCCTGTCTTTGTCTAACCGGTTTCTATTTCTAGGCCATGGGCAGGCCCGAGCTAGGGCAACCATTAGGCAACCTAAGGTGTATTCTCCCTGTAGGCTGTGATAAGTCTCCAGCTTCTTTGATCGCTGGATATAATTTTTCTATATCATCGCATACTGTTCCTTAATTTTGCTAGTGATTGAGTTGATTTGTTTTTTTTGTCAGGTTGTTGATCTGTGTGGGGATTTGTTCTGGGAGTAAGAGGACAAAGCTGTTTGATGGTAAAGAGTTTAATGAGGAGCTCCTGGTTTTCATTAAAGCAGCAAAAAATGTAGTACTGCGCGATCTGTTTGACAATTTTTGTAATTACAGGATTGAAGCAGGGGGTTTCCGGAGCTGAACTGTGCTAATTTCAGCTCCGGGGACCCCCTGCTTCCAGAAATACTTACCTCCCTATGGGGTGCCGGTATCTCTGTGGAGTTTAAATGTCCAGATCAGGCGGGCCTATAGGAAGCTGCAAGGGATGACGTCACGGCTTCCTATCGGCTGGTGGGACATTTAAGCCGCCATTTCGTTAGGCACAAGTGTTCCCTTGGCTGCAGATACCAACACCCCCTTGGGAGGTAAGTATCTCTTGAAGCAGGGGGTCTCCGGAGTTGAACAGTGCTACATGTTTTGCTGCTTTGACTGTAACATTACTACTCTGCTCCCCCTATTGAACAGTGGGTTTATTTTGTAACAAAAGAATCCTCAATGCAGGTTTTGAGCAGTTTAAGACAACACGTGGCTCCTATGGAAAGCAAAAAGGCCAAAGTACCTTATGTTCCATTTGCATATCTACTTCCGGGAGTCAAATCTCACTCATTTTCTGTGAGTATTACTGATGTGTAGTATCAGTGATCTTATAGACTTCCCTGGAGCTCACTGATAAAAAAGCCACCACTTTATCATTAAAATCGCTTTATTGGTTCAAAATCCCTAAATTTCACTGATTCTGGTCCTTGGAAGTTTTACAGAGAAATCATGTAGCAGCTGAAAACCCAGATTGATCCAATGAAGATCAATGTTATTTTATGGGCGTGTGAATCTTTAGCATTGCACCCTGCAAGAAAAATGTCATCAAAATTAGGTTAAAGTTTTGAATAAAATTGTTTTTGAGTTTAACCTTTCTGCGATTGAGAGGCCGGAGACACATTGCTGGCTCCACCAGCATTGAAGAGGTTAAACATTGGTGCAGCGCATACACTGAAACACATGTGAATTGATCCGTCTTCTACTGAGATACATTGTTTCGGGGAATATTTTTCAGGGGGAAAAGCAGAATAATTATTCTTTTTGAGCAAATCTTGAGGCAGCCTCATAAATAGGGAAACGAGGCGGTATGGGTCATAGCATAGGGATGTGATTGACATTAGTAAACCCCACCCTGGTAAGATGCTTGCCACTCATTGTGTTGGCTCATTTGGTAATGTAAGGAAATTTAAAAAAAAATGGAAATATTCTTTTTTAAAACATGTTACTTTTATGTTTTTTTTTTTTTCAATTATATGTATTTTTCAGTCAGTAAACTTAGATTTTTTTTTTTCTTGGAGGGCTATGTGCTTAGACAATAAAAAAATGTGGAACACAGAAGAAAATACATTCTTCCACCGATGGCGCCCCCGGTGGGGTTTAGAGAAGAGAGTGTTTCAGGTCAGTAATCTGGACCCTTCAGCAGTAGCCAGATCATGCACATTTGGTGGAGCTGCTTAAGTATTCAGAGATACTGAACAAGTTTTGAGTTGACTATTGAAAAATAACAGCCCGGAAATGACCACTCCGTCAACGCGTTTTGATTTTGTTTTTTTTCCAAGGTAAAGAACAATAGCATCAGGTCCAAGAACGTTTTCCCATTTCTATTAATGGCAGCAAAACTATACTTGGCAGCACCCCGGAAATACCCCTAAACTCCTCCGATGACAGCCTAGCATGAGAGAATTTGGTCAATCTTGGTGGTGGAAAAGTTAACAGCCTTAAATAATGATAAATCAATTAAACCATTCTGTGTATGGAGTCCATTCCTGGAGTACTTGGCAGATCAATTCAGCATAATAAACAGGCCTTGTAATCCCAGAAAACTGTTATATTAGAAATATCAAAAGGAGAGAGAAAGGGAGAGGAGGGCTGAGCCTGTGGATGGAGGAGATTATTAATAGAAGTTGATCATTTGTCACCAAGACTGTTTTCCTTATTATTATTATTATTATTTTATGTATAGTTATAGTAAAAGAGAGGGATTATGAGAAGAATCGTTGAATGATTATGTGTTGGAGGAAAAAATAAATCAAATAAAATCATTATAATGGTGCAATATTGTGTCTTTGTTTTATACTATGTTTCAGCTGAGCCGTTAGGTTCTTGTGGTCTGGGTGTATAACTGAAGCTGTGCTTGCCCATCCCTGCTTAAAAAATATGAACGACTTTATCTTTTGATATATATACATAATTTAAGTATTTTTGAAGTATAAAAAATGGTAGCCCCTTTTCTCGCTTCTGGATAATTGGTTATGTCATCAAATGCATATTATTGTACTAGAAATAAAATAGAATAAACAGTAGCATCGTACCAGACCTGTCAACTCTCACTGATTTTCTGTCAGTCTACTGATTTTTATCATCAGCTTCTCATCATCTTCAATAGAGTCGCACTGATAAAATCAGTACTTTTTCGATCAAATGCCATTTTTGGCTCCAGAAACCCCAAATATCACTGATTTTCAGTCTTAGGAGTTTGACTTCTCTGTCAATTTTTATGTTCCATACGAATATGAAATAATCTGACAGTGTCTCTGACAGATCTGGTCATGTGATCACTTAAGCAGCGATCACATGACCACCACCACCCCCTGGTGGTCACAAACAGAAGTTAAGGGGTCTCCAGTTCAAGTTCGATCAGGCCCACTGCTCAGCCCCTGGATAATGAACCAAATGTCCTTAGGCTGTTTAAACCTTACTTTTTACTGGGGTTTGATAATACATTCACTAACGTTGGTAAAAGTAGAGTAGTTATACCTACCACTGGTGCTGGCATTGGTCATTGCATTAACCCGTTACTTTCTACTTACTAAAGCCCAGTCCCACAAAAGGATACTAAGCTTTATCACGCCTTTATTCCCATTCACATGAAAAATAGAAATATTTAGGAACCTGTGGGGTCCCAGAACATTGGGGGACCACGTGTCAGTCCCAGGAGATCCCCACAGTTCAGGTTATAGTATTAAAAAGTAAATGAGTAAATCCCCTGTCATTGCAGCAGTAGATTATGCCTATTTTGTTCTTGTGGTTTTTCGCCGTTAAAGTGTCGGCCCACGTGTATGTTAACCCCTTTGATGCCTGAAGGTATTTCTTTGCAATGCATTGTTAGTCTCAGGCATGGAAGGGGTTATATTATTTTGTTTCACGAGTTGAGCTCATCAGTACAAACGGCACTTGCACTTTTTGTTTCAATTTGCTGGTTGGAATCCTGTAGAAGTGTGACCAAGAAACCTACAAACAAAAAACACAAGATCAACACACGTCCAAATTCACTAAAACTCAACATGTCCTCCTGATTACTAACCCTTTCCTATTACTTATATAGCGTATATACCTTTTATATGCATAAAATCCTGCACATATATGTATGTATGTATGTCTTTATGTCTTTATTTATATAGCGCCATTAATGTACATAGCGCTTCACAGCACATCTTTTACTCCTAATATTTCATTTAAATTGGGGTTTTGGTTACATCTTTTGGCTACATTCTCATAATCTTGCCAACTACCAAGCAATATGTCAGTTTGCTTCTATGTATGTATGTATGTATGTATGTATGTATGTATGTATATTTTAATCATTTATGAAGCTCTATACCAAATAATGTTTACAATACTCTTCAATATTCACCAGTATTTACCCTTATTTGCCAACTTTTTGGGTCAAATGTTTGCGACAATTGATCTAAAAAAAAAAAAGAAGATATTCTTGGTTGGTAATTTTTGGAGGTTTCATATTTCCACAATATTTTTGCCAGCTGCACATATCCATATTTTGCCAAGTTTGCAGAGGTTTCGCTCATCTCTATTCATCATTACCGTCCCGTGCAAGCAATATCCCAAGCATGGTCAAGACGCGGCGGGAGGACTAAAACCATAACACGGATAACACTGGCAGAGATGGGGATTCACACAATAACATTCACTCTCCCTCCCCCAACAAAATGTGTAGTGCAAAAAGCCAACAGGGATATGATTTATGTTTATGCCCTCGTAAACAGTTGGAGTTATTTACTAAAGTCTCTTGGCAGAACCAAAACACATGTAGGGAAAGAATTCCTCAATCTGATTCCAAAACCTTTAGGGGAACACATATAGTGTACATCGGAATGTATAATGTGTCCTTGTGCACACAACAAACATGAGCGATATATACATTTGATATTGGAGTCGAGCCCATTCAATGTGTGCATTAATGTGATATCATCCAACCAGTATGGGGAGGGGGGGGGGGTCAGCGCATCCCCAACCTCAACCCCCTGATGTTTGAAAAACCCCACTGTTAGTCACACTGGCTCAAAACAGCTCCCAAAAGGTTGTATGAACAAAGTCACTTCATACAGTCCCGCTAATGGAGCCGCTGAGGGATCCTGATGTCACGGTGAGTTCCTTCTCCTCGGTAGGCGTGCTCTTGTCACGGTATACCCACAAGGTAAGGGAAACTAAAAAGGAGAGGCAGAGCAGTGCAATGAAAAATGTGCTGGACGTGTATGAGTGAGATCAAAGACGTATATGTTTGTTCATTAAATGAAGTCTTTGATCTCACTCATACACGTCCAGTGCCTTTTTTAACCGCACGGCTGTGCACTGCCTCTCCTTTTTTGGGTTCTCCTATCCTGGCAGAACCAGGGGGAAAAAAACAGATGGAAGAAAATGAATCCCATTAAAAGCAATGGGCATTTTTCTTTCATTGATAAATCTGGTGCAGTTATTTTGCCTTGCCCCAGTTTTGCAGATGCAAGTAAATAACCCCCTTAGACGTAAGGAAGGACATCAATTAGTACCCCTCCCCGGCCATGCATCAAAGCTGGAAATGTAATTACTGAAAGAGTAGCAGATGCATGGTGTCGCCTTCCAGTAGAAGTGGTGGGTGCAAATCAAAGGATTAAAAAATTCTTGGTATAGACATGATAATAGAAGCATACAAGGATAGGAAGTACCTAACTCATCTGAAATCTGGAACAGTCAATGTGGATTCAAGTGTAGATCACAATGAAATATCGATGCACTGACAAAAACCCAGGACATACTTGAAAACGAGAGGTAACTCTCAATGTATTACTTCCTGGTAAAATATTTTATAAATAATAAATAAATGTTTATTCTGACTTTTCTTCTTTAATATGATAGGACTTTGGGGAACAACTCTGACAGAAGATACAGCAGAAAATCGAGAGCTTTATGTCAAGACAACACTGAGAGAGCTACTTGTTTACATTGTCTTCTTGGTGGACATCTGTCTTTGTGAGTATGCAGAAAGATGACACACTCTCCATGTTGAGGTTTGCCGCTATTACTGTGCACATTTAAATTTGTAATGGAAATACAGTGGATACTGATGGGACTATTTATTAATGAATTGTCTGGAAAGCATATGCGGTTGATTTGTGCACATACGTGTTATATGTAAACTGTATGGAGCACATATGCAGTTCGTTTGTGTGCATGCATGTTATATGTAAACTGTATGGAACGCACAAGCGGTTCCTTGAATTTGTAAGTATGCGTGTTATATGTAAATTGTATGGAATGCTTATGCAGTTCATTTGTGCGCATGCGTGTTATATGTAAACTGTATGGAACACAAATGCAGTTCATTTGTGCGCATGTGTGTTATATGTGTAGCCAAGTGTAAGATTGGTGTACATATCTCTTTCTCATGTTGGCAGTAAACCTGGTAAGTATGCAGGATTGCCAGCAACAATCAATGGAGGTTTGCCCTCAAACCCTGGTGAGGTGTCATATGTCCCCAAAGGAAGTGACAACATGCATTGTGCCCACACTTAGTGGTACAGAGCAGGTTTGTTCTCTGGGGGGTGATATAAGACACAGCACTGCCTAAAGTTAGAAGTTCAGTTTCCTGTTGTTGTGCTGCTCTGTTCACTGAGAGGCACATGAAGGTCTGCAACAATGTTGCAGTGTCTCCTGCTAGCTGTGAGTCAGTGAGCATACTCAGCAGAGTGAACAGAGTTAGAGGAGCTGACAGACAGAGCAGCTCAAGAGAGGAGCTGAGAAAGACAAAGCAGCTTAGGAAAGGAGATTACAGCAGCCAGAGAAGCTGGGGAATCTCTTTGAGAGTAAAGGTGGAAAGCAGCTCTATTAGGGAAAAGGGACCTTCCTAATGAAGTGCTGCAAAGAGATGAGCGGCTGAGCTGTTATCTGTGAGGGGCAGCTTGCCCATACCATGCAAATAAAGATGCCCTTGTTAAAGATACCTCCACTGGGTGAGTGTGAAGTTACTCAGCAGTGGATGGCACCACCAAGAAGGAGTTCCTCGCCAGGACCATCTCCCTGCGGAAGCACAGATCCTGATGAGGTGGAGGCGCTGCACATGAAGTAAGTTGGACTCGCACCCACTACCTCAGCTACCTATCCTGATGACATCCCCTAATACCATCAAGCGGGAGACTCAGGAGTCCTGTTACTCGCAGGTGCACCACCACACACGACCTTGTAATGGGGACCGGTTAGACCACACGGGCCAATGTGAGATTGGGTGGGTCAGACAAGGGGGGTCCAGCCGTTACATATGTAAACTGTTTGAAAGCATATGCATGTTATATGTAAACTGTATGGAACACGGATGAGGTGCGGTTAACAAATTGTTCACACGGCTGTAATCTTGCACCTTGTCAGAGTGCCGAAGAAAAACAATCTCTGTCTACATCTGTATGTGTATCTCCAGTGTTCAGCCACACTTTCAATTCATACTTTAGGTGTACAGTGTGTATTGGTATTTTCTCACAAATGTGCCACAGACTTGGTACCAAGTTCCCATAATCACTGTTATTGCAATCACATGGCCCTGAATCCCTCCCCCAGCTACCCTAAAAAGAACAGGAAACCCGCCTTGTATGCTCTGAACTTGGCCCGAGCCACATCTGTGATTTGTGATAAACTCCATCAAATGCCATGCTATACGTCAGCATAAGGGCAATTTCTTACTCCATGTTCCTAATGGCAATAGATACTGAAAGGTTGATACATAAACCCCAAGAGGAACTTAAAATTAAAGGGCAATTTATCCATTTTCCTATAGCTGATGTAAAGCCCTTCTGTCTGTTTTTCCTAGGTCCATAATCTACAATGTTTTAATGTTCCTAATATCTTAAGGCAATGGTTCCCAAATCCAGTCCTCCAGGAACACCAACAGTGCAGGTCTCTCATTAGCACAGGTG
Source organism: Ascaphus truei (assembly GCF_040206685.1). Lineage (NCBI taxonomy): Eukaryota > Metazoa > Chordata > Amphibia > Anura > Ascaphidae > Ascaphus > Ascaphus truei. Next base: position 26,147,119 of record NC_134490.1, read on the forward strand.
GCCCAATCACCTTGTGACAGGGCCTTAAACCCTGTCTAAATAGGGCTCCAAATAGGAAGCCTGTATCTGGCTGATGAGTCCAGCAGAGAGCTGGTTAATTGCAGCTAGTGACAATTAGTCATTCTCCACGGCTCATCAGTCAGGTAGAAAAGCCTCTGCTTAAACTACAGGGGATCTCTTGAGCACAGAGGGACTGTGTTGCCTGAGGAGACTCATAAGAACAGTTGTCTTGAGCACAGAAGGACTGTGCTGCCAGCAAGATACCCAGAAACCAGACCCTCTACAGCCAGCGCGCAGCGGACCCTGGAACCCACCCAAGGGTGGCCCCCCCAACAGACACAACTCAGAGACTGACATAAAGAGCCCCCTGCTTACAGGTACCTCTTTGAACTTTGGGGTCATAGGTTAGCAAGAGGCCTATCTTCCCAGCCCTGCAGATAGGGACTGGGACAGTGAGTAAGCCCTTACCAAGTGATAGGATTTTTGTTTATTTGGTTGCTTAGTTAAACTGTATTGCTTGAAGCTGCGAGCTGAATTAAAGCCTTGGTTTATTTTCCCCAAATATGTCTCCCTGGTTGTACCTCTGCACATGTCTCTTACACACCTGTGCTCAAGAAGTGGTATACTTAAAACCTGCACTGTTCGTGTGTCTTGAGGACTAGATTTGGGAACCACTGGCTTAAGGTCTTTTTCCAAGCTCTGGGAAGGCCTACTTTTGCTTTGGAAATAAGGGATTAAACTAAAGATAGTAGAATGACTACAGAAGATATAATTACATAGATGCAAGTTTACTTTGTCTAGTTTTACCATACTCTATATTGTACAAACATTTCAAAACAAACATTATTTCGCCATAAATGTGTTTGCATTGTGCAGAGCTATTGTACTGGAGAAAACACCTGTTTCATTCATTATGCATTGTTGAGTTGGTATTTAGTATTAAAAGTAAATGAAATGATCATTTATATAATATTTAGCAATCGTAGGAATGCTGCATTGCGCCCAATGGCAAAACCTTTAGATTGTGAAGTTATATTTCAGATTTTATAAGAGACAGATAGAAAATTGGAATAGAAACTACACCAGTCGGCTACTAGTTTATTTGTTCTCTTAGTTCTCTTACACTGGGACCACATAGTTCATGATGCATTGAAACATGTGGTTTTATTGACAGACCCGAGGCTATCGTCCATCGTATTGCAATCCCAGTGTATAGAGACTATCGCAACAATATTTACTATGCAGTGCTAATACCTTCCAGCACTGCTTATTTATGTATGGCCCTTAGGCCAGGTCCCCACTGCCTGCTGCAGCGCCCGCTATGGGGGTCATTGGTGTTCTGTGAGATTCTTTTGCCCATGAGATTCATCTTGTACATACAGGTGCCCCTGAAGCTGATGGCAAGAAACACAACGGCTCATATTTACTAAGCAGTGTTATGCCATAAGATATTTTTCCGTGTCTGGGACACATTACTGCCTGTTCAATTGTACGGGCCATATTTACTTAGCAGTGTTACTCTATAAAGCCAGGTCCTCGCTGCCTGCAGCCACCCCTCAATTGGGCCGGGCCCACTACAAGGGTGTCTGCCGCGCTGCGCTACCAGTTTTTCCCTGAAGACAAGAAAATTGTGCTCAATTCTGACGACGAGCACAGTGACCACGCCCCCCGGCGGTTCAGCCAATGAGGGCGAACATGCCAGGTGATGTCATGGCCGCGCCCCTGTCACTCCCCCATCACGCCCCCTCTGTCCTTCCCCCTGCAGCTCACTGCAGACCGGGTATCAGAGCATCACGCGTCGTCAGCCAGGCAGGCGCGAGTGCAGCGCAAACAGTGGGGACGTAGCCTGAGACACCTTACCGTGCTGGAGAATACCTTCACGGTTATGGGCAATATTTACTGAGCTCTGTTGGAACATATCCAAAGAGTAGCTCTGCCTAATAAATACGGCTCAACATTTACTACAATTAAGAAACTGTCATAATGAAGACGTTTTTAATTTAATTGTCAGTCAGATAAAGGTGTCTACCCCTACATTAAAATCATATATATATATATATATATATATAAATACATACTGTAACAACCATTTCTATGTTTTTAGGTGTATTTTCTATCAATAAACAAAATAATTGCTCAAATAATATTACTTTATTGATCTTAACAAATATATATTTGTAGTGACTTATGGGATGACAAGTTCCAATACCTACTACTACACAAATGTGATGTCTAAACTTTTCCTGGATACACCAGCAGACAATGGCGTTACATTCAAATCCATTGGCAGAATGGCTGATTTTTGGTCGGTGAGTATAAATACTCTTTGTATTGGCTTTCTCACGCACTTGATGAGCAATCACTTTTATTGTACATCTCACTGGGTATAATTCAGGAGAAGCATACTTGGTGATATATATAGACAGGTGTGAATAATGGCGTAAGGCTATGTTCTATAAAGCTAACCATTGTTCTTCTGAGTGTAACTACTGCTTTACTAACGCCACTTTATTTATCTCTTGTCTAGTATGCCCAGGGTCCATTGCTGGACGGTCTTTATTGGACTAAATGGTACAATAACGACTCTTTAGATCACAGTTCTCATTCTTTTATATACTATGAGAATCTATTGCTTGGGGTCCCCCGCGTTCGTCAGCTGAAGGTAAAAAATAACTCTTGTGTCGTACATCAAGACTTTAAAGATGACATCTCTGGTTGCTATGATGTGTATTCCGAAGATAAAGAGGACACATATCCATTTGGACTTAGTAATGGGACAGCGTAAGTACCTTTTGGTCTACTGAGAGAATTTTGCAGCAAATGTTTTGTGCTCTATTAGATCTTGTATTTTCTTTAGTAATAGAACAAGCATTTTTACACCACATGAACATAAATGATATGTGCACCTCTTCTGAGTATGTTATCGTACAGGGATAATATATGTATGTAGTCCCAAACTCCCATGCTGGCTTATAATGGATAAATCAATGAAGTGTAATCTACTATATGTCCCTCCCTGTAGCTAGTGTTAGGATAGCATATATAAGACATAATACAGGGATGAATAATACAAATAAGTGCACATTTTGGTATATAGTATCCTACCCCAAAGAGCTTACAATCTAAATTGCGTGATAGAAGACGTACAAAGAAATAAATTGTACATGGAAGTGCAAATTTTAAAGGCCAATGTCAAAAAAAGATTGTATGCATTATGTCATGAAGTCACTTTAATGTACTATGGAAATACATAATTGTGACAATGACTTTTCAGGTGGGTCATATTATATGTCGGTTGAAGTACCAAACTCGTAGCTAATATATAATAATTAAATTTTATTTGGCAGAGCTGGCAGTACATACAGCTGTCCAATCAGACTCATTTTATTAAGACAGTAAAAAGCACCTACGTCAATAGAACATGATGTTGTGGCTTTTTCTTTGGTGACCTTGGAACAAGTTCCTGCCCTATAGAGCTTCTAATCTTGTTTTAGTGCCTGGTAGTCTGGGACATGCCCAATAACACAAATTGCTGACACTAGGATTCAAAACTGTCTCTCCTGCTCTATTACCAGTCGGCAATGCCTTCTCCCTAACCTGTAAAATATATATATATTTATTTATTTATATGTATATATACAGTATGTATATATAGTATTAGACTGTCTTAACTACTGCCATCACCGGAAGTAGAACCGTGTGAGGTTTGGCTAGGGTTTACCGAGGAGCCGGGGATGTAGAGAGGGGAGTCATCATGAGGATACCAATTGTCAAAGCATCATACTGAAGAAATAGGCAGTGAGCAAGGTCAGGAACAAGTCGAGGACAATGTGGAAAGAACTGAGGGAGCAGTTAAGGAAGAAGGTTGGGCACAGGCTAGGGTTCTAATCAGAAGTTGGTTATAGAAGGCACAGAATAAGCAGCCATAACAGCAATAGCCAAAGGTCTGAAGGTCTCAGAAACACACAGGAAACAAGCAGATTTTACTAGCAAGGTATCAAGGGTAAATGTTAGTTCTCATAGGTTGTCTATAAAAGCATGTAATAATAGAGACTAATATCTTTGGTTCTTGGATTGGCCAATCAGAGGCCAGGAATGAAGCTAGTTAAATAGCTCAGTAAGTAAGGCCACCACAGCCTTAAAAATTCAAAGGGTTGTACATTATTTGTGGGTCCAATAAAAGGTATAACGCTGCTAATTTTCACAAGGGATAAAATATAAATTGTTCATGGTTATACAGTAATAACAAGCACAAAGACCACCTGATTTCTTGTCTGTCTGTTGCATTATCAGCTTTATCCTCCTGAACGCCAAACCTTTGTCATATAACAGGGTTGGCCAAACTCAGTCCTCAAGAGCAACCAAGAAGCCAGGTTTAAAGATATCCCTGCTTTAGCACTGGTGGGATATGGAAAACCCATGCTCAAGCAGGGATATCCTTCAAATCTGCTGATTGAGCCACCTGTGCTGAAACAGGGATGTCCTTAAAACCTGGCCTATCAGTGGCTCTTGAGGTCTGAGTTTGGCCACCACTGTCATATAGCAAATAATTGTTTTATCTCTTTCTTGGTTTACATGCACCTCTCTCCTTTCCCACTTCTTTTTGCCTCTTCACCTTCTCCACAGGAGGCCTCTGTCCTCCCTTTGACACCTGCAATATAGTTTCGCTGTGTAAAGCCTGGGATTAGTGGTGTGAGTGGTTAGGTTGCCTTAGCCTGGTTATTAGGGAGAGGGAATGGCTCAGTGAATAACGACACTGACTGGCACTGAGAGTTTGAAGCAGGGGAGCCTGGTTCAATTCCCGGTGTCAGCTCCTTGTGACCTTGGACAAGTCACTTTATCTCCCTGTGCCTCAGGCAAAAACCAAAAACATAGACTGTAAGCTCCACGGGGCAAGAACCTGTGCCAGCAAAATGTCTCTGTAAAGCGCTGCGTAAAACTTGCAGCGCTGTACAAGAACGTGCTATTAATAGTTTTAATGACAGCGTGAGGCAGACACAGGTTCCAAGTTGCAGGTAACAACAGGGCTTATTCAGGAAGGTATCACACAATACAATCACAGCTTTATGGGCCCTTTACTTTGGTATGGAGTACTGACCTTCACCCAGGCTCTTACTTAAAGAGTGATCCATGAGTTCAGTACAGCGTTTGTACTGCATGGCTTCTCTTACTCAACTCAATTCCCAGTGGCCTCCTGGCCTGGAGGGCAAAGCTACAAGATGCTAACCACAGGGTCTCAGTGTATTGTAGGGCTGTAATGGTCCTATACATGGAGAAACTCGCCCTACTAATTAGGAAGAAATTACATTTTTGTAAGAAGAGGAAGAGCCATTTTCCAATAAGTCAGCTGGATATCTTTCTAACAGCAGACAAATCACGGAACACACTGATTGGCAATAATTTTTAATTCCATCCTGAGATGGACAGTTCATTGGCATTAGCTTTTGAATCAGAGTTCCACTTGGTTCAAATAAGTAATGTAAATGGCAAGCAGCTAGATTCAATATTATCTCTTTTCCAACACATTCTGATACAGCACATGACAAATATTATCGTTTTGCTCTTCAGTTCCTCAGAATGTTCAACTCCTTATAAAAAGTTAATGCTGTGATGTTCAGCTACTGTATCACCAACTGGCAAGTGTTCAAGGTGCAATAGACGTGCCAACCATTTCGGGGTCAATAGTGTAATAATAATCTAGACCTGGTCTTCTCTTCTCATGTATAACTTTAGGTTAATAGAATAAGATCTGAAGAAAGACCAGGCTGGATCTCAATCACAAGGTGCTGTAGACTTGGAGTCAGTTGCAGGTATACAATTACATTTGTAATTGTAACTATGTACTACATGAGTTTCCATTGTCCATTTGAGAGGTTGTTGGGTTCTGTGGCAGATCTGAGGTTCGTATGAGAGTACAAAAGAGATAAGAGGCAAACTAATGGGAGACATAAGAGGGTTATTCATTAAACTGAGATAGCGCCGATCAAGACACTATTAAACGGAAACATCCTTTTGAAGTTAATGGCAGTTCTGTGCTATATTCCCCTGACCGGCACTATTGCAGTTTATTGAATGAACCCCATAGTGTTAAAGTTATAGCATATCAGCATAATGAAAACCCTAAATCATCTATATACTGCGTCAAGTTTGATGAATGTATTTTTTTTACACAGATGGACATATTACACAGAGGATGAACTTATAGGATCATCACATTGGGGGAAAATAGCAACTTACAGTGGAGGAGGATATTACAGAGATCTTGAATTAACCAAACAAAAAAGTTTAGGGGTCCTAGAGATTCTGAAAAAGAACCTCTGGCTGGATAGAGGTACTCGTGCGATCTTTGTTGACTTCTCGGTATATAATGCCAATATCAACCTATTCTGTGTCTTAAGGTAAGCAAATTAATTTAAATTGTGTTAGTGGTTTCCAACCTTTTTTTGGTTAAGGAACCCTATGTGAAATTCTGAGAAACCCCGACCCTCTCTAATAGCGCGTCTGAGATCAAATGCATTGTAAGGAACCCCCGACCCTCTCTAATAGCGCGTCTGAGATCAAATGCATTGTAAGGAACCCCGACCCTCTCTAATAGCGCGAATGAGATCAGATGCATTGTAAGGAACCCCGACCCTCTCTAATAGCGCGAATGAGATCAGATGCATTGTAAGGAACCCCGACCCTCTCTAATAGCGCGTCTGAGATCAGATTCCTTGTAAATTCTTCCGTATTTGATAACATTTTCAAATAAATTAACTGAAAATTGCAGGGAACTTTTTAGGGATGGCCGGGGAACCCAAGCGTTCCTAGGAACCCTGGTTGAAAAACACTGCATTATGTGGTGGTTTAAAATAACTAACTAAATGTGAGTAGACATGTTTTATGTTTAAGGTTTCTATTTCAACTGAGGAATATCAACCCATGGTGGTGTCTAAGAATACGTAGAGTTGTCCGGCTTTCCTTGGCAAAAGTTCAGGTGCATTTTGTTAAGAAATTCACCACAGGCTAAGAGTTTGGCGAAATGTATTTTTGCCATTAAATTGCACAAATTAAAAGAAAATAGCAAGCACAACTGCATAAACAAGTTGGTGTACCAAAAAAATGTGCTTGTATGAATATTTTTTTCATATTATTTCAATATATGTAACATACCCGAAAAAGTTAGGCAAAAGTGACCCTAGGTCCCCACATTAATGAACTTGGGTGAAGCTTTCACTCGTATCAATTTCTGTCTAACAATCTAGTCTGAGGATGAAGTGGGGGAAATTATTTTTTTTTTTCTAAATACAGTAATTGTATGTTTTCTTGAAAATAAAACTTTTTTCGCACCTATTCTAAGTAAAGATCTATGAACCTGACACCCCAACATTTTTCAAGAAATTTGTGATTTCACGAAAATGTTGGAGCGAAGGCTGTTTTGTGGACTGGCAGATTTAAAATGAAATGCTTCTCCATTTGTCTGAGAACATTTGCCAGTATATTCACAGACCATTTCATCGAAGTATTTACCGACGTTGGTATCAAGGTGTTATGTAAGTAATGTACTCACAGTTGGAGATTTCTGGGGCAGTTTAATATCTTCACAGATGTTTCAACAGCTGCAAATGTCCAGAATTTGCCGAATTTGCCAGATTCGCGAGGCTCTGTGAAAGTTTTTCTCATGTCTTCTTCTAAGATTGACTTTCAATTAAGCAACCTACTGACAGACGTATTCTTAGAGACCAAGCCTCTCTCTTTTTACTTTACGGCAATATGTAGACTAGGGGTGGCCAACTCCAGTCCTCAAGGGCCACTACCAACTCAGGTTTTCAGGATATCCCAGCTTCCGCACAGGTGGCTCAATCAGTGGCCACTGATTGAGCCACCTGTGCGGAAGCTGGGATATCCTGAACATCTGACCTGCTGGTGGACCTTAAGGACTGGAGTTTGCCACCCCCTGATGTCGATTTTTACAATTTGTTTCATAGGCTTGTGGTGGAATTTCCAGCAACTGGTGGAGCAATACCATCCTGGCAGATTCGCACGGTCAAGCTCATTCGATATGTTTCCGGCTGGGACTACTTCATTATTGCCTGTGAAATTGTCTTCTGCGTATTCATCTTTTACTATATTGTGGAGGAGATGTTGGAACTAAGAATTCATAGATTCAAATACTTTACAAGTATCTGGAACATCCTTGATGTTGTTGTTATATTGGTAAGGACACTTCCTACGTACATTGCTTTTGTAGGATAGTTCTCTATATACCATATAGACTGTGCATTGTTATATACCGAAGAGCCAACCATGTTCTGTGTGCAGCGCTTTACAGAAGAGACATTAAAATACAGGGAATTACAACCCAATGCAGGGATTAGTCATTAGTGCATTACACACACAAATAAACATTGGGGGTGAGAAATTCCTGCTTCAAAAATCCTAACATTTTTTGTGGTGTTTTGGGAGACCTATAGAAACAGTGGAAGCGAGGGGTTGTAAATGCAGTGATTTGCAGTGCTAAGAGGGTGCAAGATTTTTGAAGGTGTCATTGGGGGTATTCATTAAACTGCAATACTTCGTTTAGGACACTATCCCATGGAAACTCCCTTGGACCTCAATAGGAGTTTGTTTCAAGCCCCATTCAGTCTTCATCTGAACCTATTCAAACGCTTCATTACAAAGATCAGCTTTCAGATAGACTTGAAAGTGGGCAGGAAAGCTTGGTAGATGATGAAGGGGAGAGTTCCAAAGGTAGAGGGGTTGAGAGCAAGATGTTCCAAGCATAAACGAGTATTAGAGAGACAACGGAGGCTGCCTTGAGTCGAATGCCAGGGATACAGAGTTCAGAGCTAAAATGTAAAGAGAACTACTTCTCTATAGACTTCTTTTTTATTTTATCAACAAGATCTCATCTGTTGAAATGCACAAAGTGCACTAAACTGCAGCTGCAAAGGGTAATCCCAGGTCTGTATTCTATGCAAAGTTCCAAATGTTCCCAATGTTTTTGACAAAAGGGAACTAATGACACTGATATTTTGGAGATCAATGGGTTTTTTGTTACCAGACGAGTACAAGCATTTTAAACCCTTTTGCAATATTGGAAATTTTATAGCGGGTACCCTGAGGTAGGGCTGTTTCTGCCTCATCATATTTTTGCATGTTCCCTCCTGGTCAACAACCAACTAAGCAAATGGGACTGGTACTAAAAGATGCAATCCCACGTAGCCAACTGGAAAACAATCTTTTGTAAAAAATAGTGTAACAATCTAATTGGCTTCCCTAAACCAATCTAACTATCCTAAAAGCAAACATTTGGTTTCTTTTGTTTCTCTCGGGAAAAAAAGGATGGGGGGGTGCCGAGCGTGTGCATTTTAAGTGAAACTTCTTTGTCTTTTGTCACAGAAATTGTATTTGTGATGGTGATGTTTTTAATTAAAAATCAAAACACAATTTCAGTGGCAAAGCACAAAAGTGTTTTACAACGCACGTGTACGGCACTAATATATAATATATATCAGGCCTGCACAACTCCAGTCCTCGAGGGCCGCAAACAGGCCAGGTTTTTTGGATATCCCTACTTCAGCACAGCTGGCTCAATTAGTGACTCAGTATGACTGAAAACCCTGAAAACCCTCGGGGACTGGAGTTGTGCAGGCCTCATATATATAATAAATGTGAATTCCGCGTCTGCGACTGTGTGTGACTGTGTGTGTGTGTGCGTGCGCGCGTGCGTGCGTACGTGTGTGTAACTCTGTGTGTGTGTAACTCTGTGTGTGTGTGACTCTGCGTGTGTGTGTGTCTGCGTGTGTGTATGTGTGACTCTGTGTGTTTATGTGTGACTCTGCATGTGTGTGTGACTGCATGTGTGTGCGTGTGACTCTGCATGTGTGTGTGACTCTGCGTGTGTGTGTGACTCATCGTGTGTGTGCGTGTGCATGTGACTCTGTGTGTATGTGACTGCGTGTGTGTGACTCTGCGTGTGTGTGTGACTGTGCGCAGAGGCCCGTGGCCCGTGGTGCGCATGCACAGATGCTCGCAGCCATTCGCAGATGCCCGCGGCCATTAGTGCGCATGCGTGCTGGAAGAGGGGGAGGGCCAATGTACTTGGTGGACAAGGGCGATACTGCACATGCGTGGTGGCCTGTAAGCTCCTTTTCTGCGCATGCGCGACGGGCGCACACCCATTAGCAGCTTGACGTCACTTTTGTTACGTTTTTTCGCTACAAGTCAATGCATTTTTTCCCATGAAAACCCTGTATCCGCCAACAAAGAAGTTTCACTTCAATAATGACACATTGCACAGGGGCTTCTGAACAGAGTTTATCAGTCAAGTGTTTTCTTTACCCTTATCCCACTCTGTCCTTATCATAGAGCCAATAAAGATAAGGAGGGGGAGAATAAAGGGGAGGGGGGTCTGACAAGAAACTTGTTGAACACACAGGGAAATCAGACAAAAGGGAGCAGCCAGAGAAAAAGAAACCTCTCCCGTCTGTTCTCACCATGTTTACTTAACTTATTTTTTATGTATATAAAAGGCATCAGTCACACAGATGTGACCCCTTAGGCTGGGATTATAGTAAACGTGATTGCGCTCGCGTGCACGCCAATGATAATTACCTGTCTTCCTATGGCAGTGTATTTAGTGCGGGCGCGCGTGCAAACGCCAGAGCGCAATGGCGCGGCCGCACATTGAAAAGACAAGAAATTTCTTTTAAAGTGCATCCGCGTCACGTGAGCGGTTCAGCCAATGAGGGCGAACCAGATTCGTGACGAGTCCGCCACGCCTCCCTATCGCTTCCCCAATCTCCTGCAGCTGTAAGCACTTATCACTGGGGCTGCAGGAGTGCGCCAGACTGTGCGCACACGCCGGCACTATAATTCCAGTCTTAAAGAGGCAGTCCAAGAGGCACTTTAAAAAAAAAAAACTTTTTTTGTTTTAATATATGCAGCCTTTGATTACCTTTATTTACTACTAATTACCTAAGCTGCAGATCGATCAGCAAAGATCCTGTTTCCTAGGGTTCACTAAATGGCTGCCTTTCTGTTTCAATCAATCCTTGAGTCAGTGTAACTCAGGAGCTACAATGTATTCTTATATTACTAAGGTAACATTATCTATTGTTACAGTTTGCAGTTTAAACTGCTGGGGATATTGGCAACAAATTATCACAAACAGGAAAGTGTTGCAAATATCTTGCACTGCTGGGAAGTGGGCTTAAAAAGCCTGCTATAGAAATCAAAGGATGCTCATTATATTAAAACTCATTAAAAATGGCATTAAGAGTTGAATTAAAAAAAATGTAGTAGCTATTATCTAATAGTACAGAACTGATGTATGTAAAAAAACACACATGTAGGATATTGCATGAATAACTCCTTTCAATATGTCTCTGCATTTGGTACACTGTGGTCCTAAGAGGGGTTGCCCCTTTAACAAACAAAAGACAACAGAATTGAGACAACACCTGGGTCTTAATTTATATTGTTTAGAAACATTTCCCAGGTGACTTTCTAAATACATTGAAAAATATGTATTTGTATGAAACCATTAAATATATCACTGTCACTGGTTCCCTATGTTCTTAAAGCTGCAGTTCAAGCTGCCGTTTAAAAACATTTTTTAATTAATTATGTGCATCAATACAATCTGCACCCTGACAAGTGATTAGCCAAGTGCAGATCAATCCGTGCTCCTGTAATCGATCGCTTTGCTCAGGTTGTTTAATTCAGTTATTGCTGCAAGACAGTACCCACAATGCAAAGTTCTATGTGGAAGATCATGTGACCAGGCAGTTACTAGATACAATTGGTGCACAGCTAGAGAGAGGGCGGGGCTCCAGAGCCAGAGCCTGTTTCATAAGGGGAAGGGGATGTGACTTTGTAAATGGTTTTTATAGAAACAAAAATGCCTATTACATTAGAATACATTTAAAATGTCTTAAATGTTTATTTTTATTTTTACATGCTACAAGTATTTTCTCATAGTACAGAACTGATTTAATACAAAAAAAAAACCACACATGTAGGATATTGCTTGAGCTGCAGCTTTAATGCTCCAATTGTATCTGCATAGTATGATCTTCAGCCTATACCTTCTTTTCACTAAATTGTATCAACCACATTCTTTGATGGTTGTAATATATTCTTGATCATCATAAAGAATGACCATTGCATTTGTTGTAGATGAGCAAACTGTACTTCAGAGATCCAATATATCTGACATCTGAGATATATACTGAATACCGAAAACACATTTAAATTAACATTAACGTTTAACTATCAGGTCGGTGATGGGGTTTTTTTTAGTCACAAAGTATCAGAAAACCATACACGCGCACTTGAACTTTATATTCCTTGTCTGTTAAACGGAACCATTTGTAAAGCCTTTGTATTCATTTTTCTTTACAATCACTGCGGCAAATCTTTCCCTGATCCAGCTACTTACTTATATGAGTAATTTCAATAATCTTGTCTAGCTTTCCCTTGTAGCTATTGCGTTTCACATCTTCCGAACCATCGAGGTGAATAGGCTCATGGGGACGCTTTTGAGACAACCTACTACCTATGCAGATTTTGAATTCTTGGCTTTCTGGCAGACACAGTATAACAACATGAACGCTGTAAATCTATTCTTCGCGTGGATTAAAGTAAGTATCAGATATCTTTGCCTTTTCTTAATCATATTCTCGTGAATCTGAAAAATTCCCCACAAGTTCCCAAAACGGGCCAATTTAAAGTTGCCAAAACTTTGCAAGGGGGTCAACGGTCGCAGATCTTCACCCAAGCGCTGGCACTCCATTCTGCATTAGGAATATGCCGGGAAAAGCGCGGCCCTGTTACTGCGCGTACATTTTCCCTACTGCAGAGAATGGCGGGCACTGGGCAGCAAATCCCTTATATAAAAATATATATGCAAAACTGGAGTTAACAAGCGGCACCATATTTACCAAAGCAAACAATCCCATTGTAGTATATGAAAGGGGGGCGGGCAAACTGGGGGACGCAAGATTTTTCAGGGGATGGGGCGTGGCGGTTGCAGCAGCCCTGCGCTCTTCCCCCAAGGAATTTCAATTAATGCCGGGGGATCGTGTGAGGCCTCCCTTACCTTGTCTATGGTGACCCAGCGTCAAATGACGCCACGGGTCATGTGACCCTGTGACGTCATTTGACGCCAAAGACAAGGTAAGGAGGGGGCGCAAGCAGGGAGGGGGAGCAGACAGAGGGGGCAGCGGGGAAAGTTTGCGCACCCCTGGTGTATGGGACATTTTTTCTCCGATAAATCTGGTGCAATGTTTTTGCTCTAGTTTTTGCTCCGTTTTGCAGGCCATGGGGGTATATGTGATAAAGCGAAACAATGCACGAAATGTATCAAAGAGAAAAATCCCATTGAAATTAATAGGATTTTTTCTTTACTACATCAGGAGTAATAACTTTTTACAAACATTGCCCCACTTTTACTTGTTATACATATACCCCCAGAGCATTTTATTGTAACATCAGTTATGCTCCTAATCTGGACCTTTATCGATATGTATCAGTGTAGAGAAAGTGCGAATATAAATTTGCTTTGCCGCAGTGTTCCATTTGCTGCTTGCGTTTGTGTCAAATCTAAGATTTTCCTAAATCTAAATGTTTCCTAGATATAATGGAAATTAATATGATAAAAGAAAGATTAAAAAAAAAAACTTTTTTGCCTGCGCCCCCCTTACCTAGTCTGAAGTGTCAAATAACCCCTGTGGTGTCATTTGATGCCGAAGCCGACTGAGTCACGATAAGTGAAGTTGCAGAGGCCTCGCGCAGTCCCCCGGTATTTAATTTAAATGCCTTGGGGAAGAGCGTGGGGCCTCTGCAACCGCCACACATCCCAGTTTGCTCACCCCCTGCCTTGAGCCATCTTACTGTCCTTTCAATCACATGCACTCTAGGGTACCATTTATTTAGTCAGCCCCTTAATATTTCCCTTGCGTATCTCCTTTCTTCCAGATCTTCAAATATATTAGCTTCAATAAGACAATGACACAACTCTCATCAACTCTTGCTCGTTGTGCAAAGGATATATTGGGCTTTGCTATCATGTTTTTCATAGTATTTTTTGCCTATGCACAATTGGGCTACCTTCTCTTTGGTACCCAAGTGGAAAACTTTAGCACCTTTGTTAAGTGCATGTAAGTACATTACATTCTTTGTCTTTATGATGATATTATTTATTGTCCAAAACATTGTTCTTTCCACATTGTCTTGTGCAAATGTAGGTGAGGAAACAAACGATATTTGATAATATTGAATTAGATAGTTAATTGGCCTTTCTTTTATCCAAAAAAAGACAGGGGTGCCCAACGCTACATCAAATTGACAAAACATATAGGGTAAGAAGTATAAAGTTTAAATAGTTCAATAATAATAGTAATTACTTGGTTATTTAGTTAAACCCTTTGGCCTAACACTAAAACTGTGAACCCTTCCTTTTACCTCTGTATGAGATACTATCCACCATAGTATATGTAAGGTTCTTACTAAGAGCAGAGTACTGGAGAAGGAGGAGGGATGCAAGAATAAAAAGGCGACTTACAAATTAAATGGAGATATATTGGGGGAATCCTTGATGGAGAAGGATTTAGGAGTGCTTGTAGACAGCAGGCTTAGCAATAGTGCCCAATGTCATGCAGTAGCTGCAAAGGCAAACAAGATCTTATCTTGCATCAAACGGGCAATGGATGGAAGGGAAGTAAACATAATTATGCCCCTTTACAAAGCATTAGTAAGACCACACCTTGAATATGGAGTACAATTTTGGGCACCAATCCTAAGAAAAGACATTATGGAACTAGAGAGAGTGCAGAGAAGAGCCACCAAATTAATAAAGGGGATTGACATTCCAACTTATGAGGAAAGGCTAGCTAAATTAGATTTATTTACATTAGAAAAGAGGCGTCTAAGAGGGGATATGATAACTATATACAAATATATTCAGGGACAATACAAGGAGCTTTCAAAAGAACTATTCATCCCACGGGCAGTACAAAGGACTCGGGGGCCATCCCTTAAGGTTGGAGGAAAGGAAATTTCACCAGCAACAAAGGAAAGGATTCTTTACAGTAAGGGCAGTTAAAATGTGGAATTCATTACCCATGGAGACTGCAATGGCAGATACAATAGATTTGTTCAAAAAAAGGTTGGACATCTTTTTAGATGGGAAAGGTATACAGGGATATAAGTATACATGGGAGGGATATAAGTATACATGGGAAGGATGTTGATCCAGGGATTAATCCGATTGCCAATTCTTGGAGTCAGGAAGGAATTAATTTTTCCCCTTAATGGGGTTTTTTGTTTGCCTTCTTCTGGATCAATAAGTAAGTATAGATATAGGATAAAGTAACTGTTGTCTAAATTTAGCATAGGTTGAACTTGATGGACCTACGTCTTTTTTCAACCTCATCTACTATGTAACTATGTAACTATGTAATTATGTGGATAGTGGTTTCTGAAACTTGATAGCACTGGACACGTTGCATTTGATAGGCAGGTATACATCTGAGATGGATTAGCCTGCTTCAGCAGACAGAAAGCCGTGACTGGAGTTGCTTCTCTGTCCTATTTTTACCGGCTACAAATTGCTTGGATCCTTCTCACATACAGTACAAAGAGCTTTGCCCCAATATTTTTTTTTTTTTAAATCAGATACAGTTACCAACTAGCCTAGTAAATATGTAATTTTGTAAATTTGTTGGGGGGATAACATATCAAAATGCACAAATCTATATTTTGAAGTGTGGCCTTTCCTATTACCTGGAAACCATGCAAATGCTCTCCATATTCAAATCGCATTATCTAAACCAACCTCTGCACTCAGATTTAACCTGAATAGATTGTTACATGAACTACATAATCATTACAAGGTGAGTGTAAATTGAATATCTAATCCAACTCAGTTTCTTTTGTTTTCTAGATTTACCCAGTTCAGGATAATCCTTGGTGATTTTGACTATGATGCCATTGACAATGCCAACAGAATATTAGGACCTATTTATTTTGTCACATACGTCTTCTTCGTTTTCTTTGTGTTACTGGTAAGTACTCCACAAATACGTGTGTCTGATGGAGCAGCCAGCAGCGCTGTTTTAATACAGAAAGTGAACATTAAAGTAGCAATCACAGCAAGACAGAAGTAGACTAGTGGTTTGAAGCGTAGTTTTTAATACGGTATCTCCATGGAGTTTTCCATCCCTGAGATATATAACTACAGGCACGAATATAACTTCCCAGGTTTGCAGGGGATATCACAGAGGATGAGTTAAAAGAAAGTAGCCAACCTCATGCAAATCTTAACCCAAAGGGGCAGTCGCTTCTAGGGCAAACATGAACTAATGGCAATGGCACGTTCTACAGGTGAAATGTAGGTGATCAACACCATATTTATGCAAATCAAAACACCTTCCAGTGCTGGAAGTCACCCTACCTTCTGGCCTTTAAACTTTTAGGGGCTGTAAGGCGTCTTCCAGCACCAGGTGGTGTTTTGTGGAATAGCAGTTCTTATTAAGTATGGGCCATAGTCGATAAACCCTAATAAATAATTCAATATACTCCGAAGTAGCCATTCGGGTCGCTATAACGCAAAGAAAACCATTGACTTCAATGGCGTTTTTCAGTTGATAACAGCCCACACGGTCACTTTGGAGTATGTGGAATTAACCCATTAGGATCTTACCTGTTTCCTGCAATAAGCCATCACATGTTCCTGATTAACCCCTGCTATAAACCTACACCTGCCATACCATAAAAAACATTGCATTTCAATGAGTCAAAAAAAGATAACACAGCAAATAGTTGTGGTTAACTTCAAATAATTCACACAATAGTTGTAGTAATTTCTTTATAGAGAGACTGTACAGACATGCAAGCATAGACAAGCGAAATACCAGTGTACATCCTGACTAAAAGCAGGCTACTAACAAATTAAGATAAAATAATTGAAATAATTTGATGTAAGGTGATAACTGGGTTTAATATATCAAAAAAGGCCCAAATATTATTACAATTATCAAAATACGAAAGTTAAATGACACACAGTAATGGGTTTCATGGTTTCCTTCTGTGTGTCGCTGCTCTGTCCAACTGTCCCCTCCTACACGGTGTCATTCATGGTTCGGCCTGTGACAGGGACCGTTTGTTTACAGCAGGGCGGGAGTGTTTAAAGAAGCAGCACCAATTTGTATTTTTAATGTACCTGAACCGTGGAGTCCCGCAGAGCAGATTCATGGCCCCTCAACCCCCAGTGACCCCGCAGGCCCACCAATAAAAAGTTTGACATCATGTCCTGATGACATGGCAGCTCTCTATTGGCTGCTGGAGCCTGGCTGACCCCAGTAGTCATATTTTCCCCACTATGCAAGTATTACTTAGTTTAAAACCCGCCTGTACCGCATGTTTCAAAAAGACCCCCTGGTTCAGGTATATATTATATATATATATATATATATATATATATATATATATATATATATATATACACACACACACACACACACACACACAAAACACGATGTTCAGGGCATTCAAAATAGCATAAAATAGGACAAATAACGTAGCTTGGAATCAGGGTGTTTGCAGTGCAGCCGCGACCAGCAACAAAATAGATAGAGCAAATATCAAAAAATCTGCAGCACTCTCTGGTAAAGTAAATGCTTAGATAGGGTTTAATGCATCAGGCACACATAAGGGGTCAATTAAAGGGGAGTGATGTTTCGCACCTCCCGGTCCTTTATCCAGCTCCTAAGGACACATCATCTTCTAGATCTAGAGGAACGTTTTATCCGAGATGTGTAAAACATTTATACTCTTTGTTGGTACTCTCATGTACTTGATACAAAATATATTTCTATTTCATTTTGTACGTTATATGCTGTATATATTCTGAGGTCCTCTACTGTAATAATCCTTTGTTTTTTTTAGAATATGTTTTTGGCAATTATCAATGATACATATTCTGAAGTGAAAGAGGAACTTTCAAACCAGGAGAACGAACTACAGTTTTCTGACATTTTAAAACAGGTACCTTTTAATATTCAGAAAGTTCACAGGATCTAGCTCGGCGCAGCGCTGCAATTTCGCAGCTTCACAGAGGCCAGTCTCAGTAAATATGAATTTATTCAGCAACTCAGGACAGGTGCAATTTCTCCTACGCGTTTCACGCCAGCAGGCACTTTGTCAAGGAGTAACCACAGTCTAAACCTCGCTTCTTTATACTATCCCAATAATTACAAATTAAAAACTGTGTATGGAACAGATTCATCAACCAATCTATCGATGTCTTAAAAACCACAAAATCCCAACTTGCATTTAATAGGGATTTATTAATTCGTTTGTATAAAAAGATGCAGAAGTTCCCTTTAATATTCAGGTAGCTTGGGCTACCTGACAGATAATCAGTTTAGTAACAACTTTTTCATAGTGCATAGAGCACTTTGGCTTGGGCCCTTGCGTTAAAGTAATTGGATATACAATCACATTTGACAAGGTTATATTGGTAAGAGGGGGACTGGACCCCCCCCCCACCCCAACACTATTCTTGTTTAGGTCTTCAAAGAATTCAACGCTGCCCATGCAACAACACTGCTCCAATCCTTAAATACAGCATGACAATAATGAATATGAAGTCATTATTAATTCAGTTACAATTTATTAGCTAACGGACTTATTTCCTTTTCAGGGTTACAAGAAGACATTGCTGAAACTTAAACTGAAAAAAGAACGTATTTCAGATGTACAAAAAGCTCTGCAAAATGGCTCAAAGGAGCTGGAATTTGAAGAGTTTAAGAACAGCTTAAAAGAGTAAGTAAGCTGTAAGAGTAAGCTGGTAATACAGGTGTATCCACTGTGGCCTTCCCCGTGGCTGGGTAATGCCGGGGAAGCCAACCGTGGCATTCCCCATCTGCTAATATTAAGGTGCTGCAGTTGGGTGGGTTAGCGAAGGGTATATTTTGTCCTCTTCTGCCAATTTATTATTGATTATTTGTAAAGCGCCGGCATATTCTGCAGCGCGGTCCACTGGGGGTCCAGAGATTTGATCATTATAAAGAGTTACATACAAATAAGGACAGACATGCACAGATACAGAAGGGAGCAGTGGGTCCCCGCTCGAGAGAGCTTACACTCTAGACTAGCTAGTCAGCTTGAATGACATTATCTTAATCTGTTGTCACTAAAACCGCTACTAAGTGAATGTAAGTTGTTCTGATTTCTGCAGAGTAATTAGATCTGACCTTTAATATAAGCTACACCAAATGAAAAATGTGTGCTTTGATGTGTTACAGGATGGGCCATGAAGATCACGAAATTACTGCAGCCTTTTCCAAATTTGATCAGGACGACAATAGGATTCTTGACGAAGAGGAACAAACCAGAATGAGACATATCCTGGAGGAAAGGAGAGTAAGGAAACGGTGCCATATTTATTTATTTATTTATAAAATATTTTACCAGGAAGTAATACATTGAGAGTTACCTCTCGTTTTCAAGTATGTCCTGGGCACAGAGTTAAGACAAATAATACATGGTTATAAATACAGTTACATAAATGAACAGGGTATACATTATATACAAGACATTGCATGCACAGTTAAAGAAAATATATGTTATGGGCGTATGAAACAGTTACAGACCAGATTAAAATGTGAGACAGCCTTAGATTTGAAAGAACTTAAACTGGTGGTGGATGTGAGAGTCTCTGGTAGGTTGTTCCAGTTTTGGGGTGCACGGTAAGAGAAGGAGGAACGGCCGGATACTTTGTTGAGCCTTGGGACCATGAATAGTCTTTTGGAATCTGATCTCAGGTGATAAGTGCGGCATGTGGTAGGGGTGAGGAGCTTGTTCAGATAGCTGGGTAGCTTGCCCATAAAGAATTTAAAGGCAAGACGGGAAAGGTGAACTTTGCGCCTAGACTCTAGTGATGACCAATCTAGTTCTTTGAGCATTTCGCAGTGATGTGTGTTGTAGTTGCATTGGAGAACAAAACGACAAATTGAATTGTAGAGGGTGTCAAGTTTGCTAAGGTGGGTTTGAGGTGCCGAGCCATATACTATGTCTCCATAGTCAATAATTGGCATTAGCATCTGCTGTGCGATACGCTTTCTGACCAGGAGACTTAGTTTACTAAGTATATATATTTACTAAGCAGTGCTCAGTTGGAAGACACCTTGCAGTCCATCACCTGAATAGGCCATAAGGGACTATATTAACTAACAAGTGCTACTTCATAAGACACCTTGCAGCACGTTCACTTGAAAGTGACGGAAACAGCCATATTTACTAAGCCGTGCTTGAAGGTGTCCTCACCAGATCCATACTGCTCTGCGAACAAGGAGTAGTCATGATGAAGAATTGGGAAGCCCTTTTCCACACATTGTCCTATGCAAATTGTAGTGTAACTTAAAGAACAGAGGAAATGAATTAGCAATGTTTAATCCACTTGCCATGCATACAGATGTAGCCAGATTCATTGTACCCCTGTGGTGCCCCAACACCGCCATTGAATCCTACGGAAACTCTGATATTCTGCGTTATAAAGGGAAGCCGTATGTTGTGTTATCTGAAGGAACAATGTCAAACGCTACATCTGTAGTTCTTGTACACTATAAATACATGGCAGTGATTGTTGTCCTTTTTGTAGGTTGCTCTGAATGCTGAAATTGAGAATTTGGGAAGATCCTATGAAAATAAGAGTTTGGATGAAGGGGTGAACTTTGCCGAGAACAACTTTTCTGCAAAAGCCAATTGGGTGTCACAAGATGAATTTAAAATGTATGTCACCACATGAAACATTATTTATGTATGTATGTATGTCTTTATTTATATAGCGCCATTAATGTACATAGCGCTTCACAGTATTAATACACGTGACAATCATATAAATAACAAATAATACAAATAACAGATCATGGGAATAAGTGCTTCAGACATCAAAGTAACATTGTGGAAGAGGAGTCCCTGCTCTGAAGAGCTCACAATCTAGTTGGTAGGGAGAACGTACAGAAACAGTAGGAGGGCATACTGGTAAGTGCGTCTGCAGGGTCCTTAATGTAGGTCTTCAAATGTGTGGCCGCATATACGTGTATTTATAATACATTTGTTTGCCATAGAGGGCAGGGCATATGGGATTAGTCAAATGGTCATCAGTGGTATGTAATCAAGAATCTGGGTTGAATACTCTAAATATCCAATTACATAAATCAGCATATCAAAATGCTAATGTTATTTTCTGACAAGTCCCTCCCTCCAACATCTGAGCAGTGGGAGGAACGCTGCTGAAACCCTCAACAAAGAAAAAAGAATGTTTATATAAATTACAATAAATAATATAACTTTAAACATTGTTCCCAAGGACAATGTCTCAATAGCAAATGAAAAAGGAATGCAAATGTTACATTGCATTCTGCAATGCAATGTAGTCCTTTAAGTGAAGATATTGCCATGTTTCAGTCTGTAACTGGTTCACTCAGTACCCGGGGAATTCCCAGTGGACCGTGGCATAATATGGGCCCATATGACTGAGAGGCTCACAAAATCATGAGTAGACTCAGGAGATTGTCCAAATCTCCCATTTTAGACTGTACTGGGAGAGTAAATTTGCTAATTTGTGTATGTGTGTGTGTGCATACTTGCATGAGTGTGTGTATCTGAATGTATGCAAGCATGAGTGTATGTATCTGAATGTACGCAAGCATGAGTGTATGTATCTGAATGTACGCAAGCATGAGTGTATGTATCTGAATATATGCAAGCATGAGTGCATGTATCTGAATGTACGCAAACATGAGTGTATGTATCTGAATGTACGCAAACATGAGTGCATGTATCTGAATTTACGCAAGCATGAGTGCATGTATCTGAATGTACGCAAACATGAGTGCATGTATCTGAATGTACGCAAGCATGAGTGCATGTATCTGAATGTACGCAAACATGAGTGCATGTATCTGAATGTACGCAAACATGAGTACATGTATCTGAATGTACGCAAACATGAGTGTATGTATCTGAATGTACGCAAACATGAGTGCATGTATCTGAATGTACGCAAGCATGAGTGTATGTATCTGAATGTACGCAAACATGAGTACATGTATCTGAATGTACGCAAACATGAGTGCATGTATCTGAATGTACGCAAGCATGAGTGTATGTATCTGAATGTACGCAAACATGAGTACATGTATCTGAATGTACGCAAACATGAGTGCATGTATCTGAATGTACGCAAACATGAGTGTATGTATCTGA
Organism: Ascaphus truei; assembly: GCF_040206685.1. Taxonomy (NCBI): domain Eukaryota; kingdom Metazoa; phylum Chordata; class Amphibia; order Anura; family Ascaphidae; genus Ascaphus; species Ascaphus truei. Next base: position 26,169,376 of record NC_134490.1, read on the forward strand.
ATGTACGCAAGCACGAGTGTATGTATCTGAATGCATGCAAGCATGAGTGTATGTATCTGAATGTATGCAAGCATGAGTGCATGTACCTGAATGTATGCAAGTATGAGTGCATGTATCTGAATGTATGCAAGCATGAGTGCATGTATCTGAATGTATGCAAGCATGAGTGCATGTATCTGAATGTACGCAAGCATGAGTGCATGTATCTGAATGTACGCAAGCATGAGTGTATGTATCTGAATGTACGCAAGCATGAGTGTATGTATCTGAATGTACGCAAGCATGAGTGTATGTATCTGAATGTACGCAAGCATGAGTGTATGTATCTGAATATATGCAAGCATGAGTGCATGTATCTGAATGTACGCAAGCATGAGTGTATGTATCTGAATGTACGCAAGCATGAGTGTATGTATCTGAATGTACGCAAACATGAGTGTATGTATCTGAATGTACGCAAACATGAGTGCATGTATCTGAATGTACTCAAGCATGAGTGTATGTATCTGAATGTACGCAAGCATGAGTGTATGTATCTGAATGTACGCAAGCATGAGTGCATGTATCTGAATGTACGCAAGCATGAGTGTATCTATCTGAATGTACGCAAGCATGAGTGTATGTATCTGAATGTACGCAAGCATGAGTGTATGTATCTGAATGTACGCAAGCATGAGTGTATGTATCTGAATGTATGCAAGCATGAGTGTATGTATCTGAATGTATGCAAGCATGAGTGCATGTATCTGAATGTATGCAAGCATGAGTGTATGTATCTGAATGTAAGCAAGCATGAGTGTATGTATCTGAATGTACGCAAGCATGAGTGTATGTATCTGAATGTATGCAAGCATGAGTGTATGTATCTGAATGTATGCAAGCATGAGTGTATGTATCTGAATGTACGCAAGCATGAGTGTATGTATGTACCAGTTAATGTATGTCTGAGCATATGCATAAGTACAAGTCCTATCTGACACTTGATGGAATAATGGTTTCCACCTATGAGTTATTTATTGGAGAATGTTTTTTAATCAAGTGAAATATACATTAAATGGTAATAACTTGAGTTGGAAGTATTGCAACTGATTGTAGAGCATGTTTAAACAGATTTGTTATTACCATTATTTTGCCAATGGTAGTTTTCCGTTGAAGTAGTGTTGCCATTTTCTCTGTGAGTGCCTCACAATAGTTTGCTGTCCATATTTCTCCCAGGAGAACTATATCAATAAGATCAAAAAAACCTCAGCATATTGTTGACAATGAGCAATACATGAATTCAGCATCAGGAAAGTGGTTTCTCATTGTCCATTTGTTAGGAGTAGACATGCAAACTATGACCAGTAACAGGACCTGACTTGTTACACACCGCTTCTTGCTTTTCATTAGAGGTTAGACCTACACTTGTTGTTTGAATTTAATAATCTTTCCTCCAATTCTGCACAAATGATGCACTCTTTATCTTTTATTATTTGTATTGTTTAGTGAAGAATATACTGTCAGTTGGAAGCATAAGATAATACAATAAAATATGATATATAACCTCTGAAGTAATATAGAGAAATTGTTATAAATGAACATGTAAAATATAAGGCATGATATATATATATATTCAAAGAAGTACAGTAATCCAGTTATCCCTGTTTGGCATTTGTTCTTCCATGTTTGTTATAATACTACACTGGTGTTGGTTGCACAAATTAACCATGTAGGATACAGTATTTCTTAAATGTGTTTGTTACTGTTCTTCCAGATATTTAAATCGGTTGCAGCAACTTGAGCATTCCATCGGTGGCATCATCAGAAAAATTGAATCCGTGGAAATGAAATTAGAGTCATTGGAAACAAGCAAAACAAAGCAGACAAATCTCGTGGATAATCTGCAGAACAACATTGCTAAAGTATGTTTTCTAATTCCACTTTTAGGGTTTACGAATCACATCTGGTCAGTACATTAGATGACAATACATTACATTCATCTATGATGAAGTAGAAACAACCTACAGTATATACATATATCATTAAAAAAAAAACATACGGTCTTCACTATGCAAAGGATTTGATTTACGTATAGCAGAAGAAGAGCAGACGTCAGGGATAGATGTGACATTCTTTGAATGCAGCTTTGCATCTATAACAGTGATGGACAGCCTAATCGGTCACAGGTTCGAGCAGCCCTCACATACCTAAAAGGGCCATGTACTCCTTATTAACTAACAAGAATGAAAAAAGTTATAAAACATTAAGGGCCATAAGTACTAAGTAATCTTTCTGCGCTAGAAGACGCCTTTCAGCCCCCATTCCAGGCAGTGGACTACATGCTGTGTTCCAGCACGAGAAGGTAACTTATACCAGAAGGCAACTTAGTAAATATTGGCAATTTGTTTATTATAGGATAAAACTTTAAACACCGGCCAAATGCCAGTGTCAGCTCTACCGGAGACCGTGGCAAGTTATATTATCTCACTGTACCTAAGGCACAAAGTTAGATGTAAGGGACTCACTGTGGCTGCAAAATTGTATGTAAAGTACCGTCAGCACAATACAATAAAGAAATATCATTAAAACTGCAACTGGAAGAGTTGAGAGCCCAAGACTTACTTCATTAGTTTAATATAGCAAATAATGTTAAGTCATAATATACTTTTTATATAGACTGAAAGGGCCACAAGTGAACATTCGGCCGCAAAGAGGCACCACTGCTCTACAGTATACAGTTCTTTGATGCAGATTTTAACTGATGTAATTCATACAATGTTCTGAACTGGCTTTTCTTGAACATTGAGACACACTTAACCTTATTGTCTTTGCACTCAAAGCAAGAATATTTGTATTCATATTTTTGCTTCTGTCCAAAGGAGAGACAGCTTAGCCAGGAAGAAATCCTTCATCGCAGTCTGGGAGAACTTGTAAAGGAAGAGAAGGAAGGCTGGGAGTCCGAATATAAACCCAGGAACGTCCGAGACACGTCGTCATCTAGAAACAGCAATGCCCTCTACCCAAATATGACAGGCTCACAGAACTCCTTACAGTTCCCATAGATTGAATAGCGCCTGTAGTCAAATATTATCTGTAAATTGAAATCCTGTTACCCCTCAATTCTCTTCATGAGAAATATTATTCTAGAGATCATATTATGGTTTCAATGAATGTAACAGTTTCTATTTAATGTTGCAGCTGCACGTAATACTAATTGGAACCAATGACCGTGATATGTTTAGCAGAGAATTGTGATGCCTCTAGACCTATGCTGAAGCAGGGATATCCTGAAAACCTGACCTGTTGGTGGCCCTTGAGGACTGGCGTTTGCCACCTCTGCCCTAAACAATGTTCCTTTGTTTTAATTTACACTTGGAAAAGTGAATGGGGAGAGAATGACTCAGTCTTGTTTGATCCATCGCAGTAACAATATATTCTGGGTTATACACACCTCTCTGTTTTTAAATATTTATTGAGTAAGGGTGTGTGGTAAAGTAGAGACCATCTATAAATATGTAAGGATAAACTTAAAAAAATACTTATAATGGGGTGATGTTTTTTGAAAGGCAGAAACTACCTATCTTGTTTTGTTTTAACCTTTTAAACACATTAGTCATTAGTTCAATTTGCTCCTAAGTGAGACTGCCCTGGACTTAATACTGATCAAAATTGATGCTGTGATTTGTTGATTGTTGCTAGTTATGACTTCTCTTGACCCAATAAGGATTTTTTTTCCACTTAAAAGCAACTTTCTGTCAGTCGCTATTGTAGTCATATTTTTTGTGGTTCGTACTGGACTTTAGATTAAGGAAATAATTAAAAAATGATACCATGTATATGCAAATACCATTCATGGCTGAAACAGATAATTGTGGCATCAAAAGTTAATAAAACATGGAAATTAGAATAGTTCAAATGCTGACTTACTAGTAAATGCTTAAAGGAATTATGTAATGTTACAAAATAAAATAAATGTGTAATATCAGAGTTTTTCTGTCCTATCACCAAGATATTTGGATATTGCCGATTTTATTAATCCCTAAAACATACTTCTATACTAGTGGAGCCATGGACAATTATATATATATATATATATATATATATATATATATATCTATATCTATATATATATATATACATATACATATATATACATACACATATATATACATACACACACATTTTCACACATATACAATATTAATATTAATTTTCACACATGTATACAAAGAGAAAAAAGGAAAAATCCCACGTAAAGCACTCAGGTATACAAAAGTATAAAACAAGTTTATTAATTAACATGATACATGATACAAAATAATACAAAATTAAAACAGTCTCATAATACTCAAGTGTGACAAACTCTGGCTGAATACAATAGAATCCTACCTGGCAAGTGTAAGGCCTCGTTCAGGGTGCAGGCTTCGGAGGGAGGGCATGCTGCCGTGCGAGCTGCCGTGGGACACAAAGTATTCAAATTGAATACTGGTTGACAGCTGCCCTGTCTCCGAAGCCAGGAGTTGACGCTGGCTAGTTTCAATAAACAAAAAATTCGTTTTTTGAAGCTGCAGCAGCGTCACAGGGACCCTAGGCAGCCAATGAAATCATTCTTGAGAATGATTTCAAGACTGCAGCCTCGATCCCTAACCTCACGTCTGTAGCCCCACCCCCTCCACTCCTGAAACAGTCTGCTGGGGATGAACACACATCGCCGAGCAGACTGCCGCCCGCCCTCGCGAACGCCCGCCCTCCAACTCCTGCCTCTGGCACCCTGAAGGACGCCTAAGTCTGTGATATATACAGACACTATACCAACAGGTGGTGGGGTTTGTCCTGTTTGTCCTCATACTCTCTCCAGTGTGGCACCCTGCACTTCCAGGATTGACTCTGCTATTGCGGGTGGATCGTGTGTTTACCACACATGCAGGACTGTTGTGCTAACCTGCGGAGGACTCATTGGGCTCAGTACTGCCTCATCTTGCTGTGAATATTGATACTCATCTTAGCTTGATTTTTGGAGCATAAAACTATGTGATCTTTAGCTGTCACCCTTACCTGTTATATTTCTGAGTGCCGCTTGATTTTCAATTCTGCATTGTGTTGCCAACTGAGTCCCCAGTGTATGTGCTCATCATTAATTTATTTGTACAGCATTTATTTTCCTACCACCACACCCCTGCATAGCTAATTCCTTTCCCATTTCACCTTATGGGTAGTTTATTGTATTTCTATCCTAGCATCTGACAGATCCTTAGTTAGTGCAGTATTTCTGGTTGTTTGCTTCACTTTGACTGTCAGTCCTTATTGTTTTGACCGGCCTGTGGGAGGCATTATCTTTGCCTTTACCACCTGTTGGTATAGTGTCTGTATATAACACACACACACACACACACACACACACACACACACACACACACACACACACACACACACACACACACACACACACACACACACACACACACACACACACACACACACGGTGGATGGTGAGAGTAACTAAGCCTGCTCAGGTCCCCCTGCTGAAAACGGCGGCTAACAGACAGGAGGAGGGCTTGTCTGTGTGCAGGGAAGGCCCCGCAGCAAGCCCCGCCCCCTCTGAGACAGATAGAGCAGAGAACTGGAAGCAGCCTCATCACAGAGCTTCTGGCCGCCCATGCACAGCTCTGCCCGCCCCCAAGTTTCCCTGCACGCAGCCCGCGCCCCCCCTAAATAATCTTCCGCCCCCCAGTTTGCACACCGCTGCTATATACCATGGGTGCGCAAACTGGGGGGGCGCCGCGCTTAAAGGCCCCGCACCTGTCCGCACATTCAAATTGATTGCCGGGGGAGAGCATGGGGCCTCTAACTGCCTCTTACCGTCTCTCCAGCTTCTCCTGACGACGCCTCGTCAAATGGCGACACGATGTCGCATTGCCATGACAACGCAACGTCACATGACACCACAGAGATGAGATGCCGGAGCCAGTAAGAAGTAGGGGGGCGACTGAAAACATTGGCACACCCCTGCTATATACTGTACATCTATTTCTATTTCATAGAATACTTATTTCTTAAAAAAAAGAAAACATTCATTGCAAAAAAAAACATTTTATTGTAGTAACAAAATTACAAAATTCATAAGTAATTAAATATAAATAGTACAAAGTCAGTCTCCAAAATTACATATTTTAATTAACTATTTTGCATCTCAAAGTCTAATTTATTTGTGTCAACAGCTTATATTAAATTACAACATAACCAATTTGTCAACATTCAAAGATTATTTTACTTAAGCTTGTACAATTGTCCCCGATTGTTTTAATCTATGCAGCACATGGAAAAGATCAGGTACAGAATATTGTAAGGACCGGAGTGTCAGGCGCATGGATTCCCGTTGTCTTTGCTTCTGAAAATCCTTGGGAGCTCAACATGGCAGATCTAACAATAAAGCTATGCTATTGGCTACCTGCCTTGCTACTCTTCATGCTGTAATATACTGTACCAACACCAAAATTGAACACTGTAATGATATTCTTGTTTGAACTGAAATGTTAAATGATAATACGCCTCAAGACCTATTCAAGTAAATAGGCCATCTATCGCGGGATTCATCCTGCGTTAACGGTCATTGACTCGTATGGCAGTTAATGTCAGATCAAGCACATATACCCCTTATCAGAGCTTAGTGAACCCATGGAAGTGATCACATGATCGCAACGCCATTGGTGAAGGGGAAAGGAGTCTTCCTGTTCCTCATCTGGTCATAAAGCATTCGGCGCTCCGTAGTAACGCAGAACATGATCTCCCCTAGAAAACGAGCAAAAAGACCATGATGTAGCTACTACGTCATGGGGCCCTTGGTGTGCTAGACCTCATGACGTAATTACATTATGGGGCACTCAGGGTGTTAAAGCTTAGCACAATTAAAAAGGGTATGGCCTGCTGGATTATAAATTGTGGACAGTGGCACAGGTTACTCCAGCAGCTTCACCCATTCCCAACTGCTGAAATAAATACTAAATGGAAGTTGAAACTAACAAAGTAATTCCTTTGCGTTGTAAAATCAATGCGGCATGTAAAACGTGATTAGTAAATTCACGTAACTGGTTTAAGTGTACATAGTCTCAGTGTGAGACAAATGCAGGATACGGTTTTCAGACAGGCACGTGTTCGTGGGCTCCTGTTGGAAGATGAAAAATGTATACTTGTCAAGGAAAATTAATAGAAAATGATCCATATAATTGGTAGAACACATCCAGTGTTCGAATTAATCTCCCAATTAACAAATCATGAACCTTTACACCATGGGAATGGAAGGAGGAAGAAGTTGTTTTAACTTGACAGTGGTATTCAAATAAAGTACTCTCAGTCTCTGTATGTGCCATGCACTTTTGGATAGGCAGTATGGGATAATTACACACTTCTTCATATAAGCATCTCTTTGCAAACAGCCAGAAACATATTACTGATAACACATTACACCTAATCACAGACACTTAATTTAGGCCTATTCAAAGTAGCTGTACCTCCTGGCAGTTTTTTTGGTTTACTAGGTTTGAAGCAGAGGGTCTCCAGAGCTGAACCCCATTGATTTAAGCTCCAGGGATCCCCTACTTTGAAATACTTCCCTCCACAGGGAGTGCCGGTAGCAGCTCCAGCTGGGCACAGAAAACATCTGTTTAACATTCCCGCGGACCAACAGGAAGCTGCGATTTCACCCTTTGCAACTTCCTATTGGCCCGAGTGCCAACACATTAATTTTGCCCACTGCAGGGGACCACGGAGCAGATCTGGGGAACCCCACAATCAGGTAAGTTTAAAAAAATAATACATTAGCAAGCAGCATGGATTCCTGCTTTAAACCACTATTTATAGGCTTGGTCTTTATAATATTCCTGAATCTTCTCTCTCCTTTCAGCTGGTGCTTTACTAGTCATGTATTTATTACTCATGTGTAACACTACTAGCACAATATATCCATTTGCAAAGTGTTCTATAGCTGTTTATTTACATGTGTTGTTGTTGTGTTGGGGGGTGGGGGAGAGGGGGCGGACTTCTCTGCGTTTTACTTTGGTTATTCTGGGGAAATACAAAAGTATCTACCACAAAAATATTTGAAAATATAAAATAAATTAAACAAGTTTGTATAGTGGCTTAGAGTCATATTTACTAAGCCATCGCACATTACAGAACCATAACGGCCCGTTTAAGTATCTAATGGCTTAGCTCTTAGAAAATATGGCCCTTGGTATATTATGTAAGTTGGAACAATAATGATCAGGTTAGAAAAGTTCCCAGATATTATGCCATTGATGGTGCGGTAATTGGACAGAGAACCAAATTCATTATAACAAAGTCAAGTGTTAAGTGAAAAATATATATGTTTCGTTCTTTTAATACCTCAATTTAAAGTTTCAGAATGTTCTAGAGAAAGGAACTTCTGCATTTGAAAAAATAAATATGTATATATAAATATGTATATGTATATAAATACCCAATATCAAAGAATCTGTAGCACTCACAAATTAAAAATATATAATTTAATGAAGTAATGAAGTAACACAGGCATCGGGGGGTAATCACAGAAAAAAGAAGTAGCTTCTTTTTTCTGTGATTACCCCCCGATGCCTGTGTTACTTCATTAAGTTGTATTTTTTGAATTTGTGAGTGCTCCAGATTCTATGATATTGGGTATTTATCTATTTTTTTTGTTGCTGGATGGTGATCCTGGACGCACTGTGAGCACCACGACTGATCAGATAAGTTTATTCCTTTTACTTTATCCCTTTGAGTGCCCTGAACATTCTTGCTATTGTTATATATATTTCCAACTTCCATTAATAATACTGTAGCTTAATTAAACATCTGAGGCAGGAACCTTCGTATTACTTCATATAGTTACCATAAGGATGTCTATACCCAAAATTTAAATAATGAAACACACAAAATAAAAAACTATGTATACTATGACACGAGCTCCAAATTGCCTTACTAAATAATTTCAGATTTTATTAACTGTACGTTTCCAGTGCATATAATGTCATAATATACTGTAAATGGCCAAGCTATCAATGAATATAAATATGTGGTTGAGCTTCCAACTCAGGACTTTACAAGCACAGACGTTTGATAAAGGATATTAGTTTTTCACTCTCCAGATGGGAAATCAGCTTCTCCAAAGACAGGAAACGGCATAGTGTTGGAACAGACCCCAACATGATGAGCTTGTGCTTGGCCCTTGTGAGGGCCACATTTAGCCTCCTCCAGTCCTTTAGGAGGTCTCCGAGCTGTTAATAAAAACAGAGAAGTTAGTTTGTTTCAGGATGACAGAACATGTTCCAATAACGGAGAGATATAATGAAAAGGGCAGGTATCTCTCCGATAATATTGCATGCCTGAAATAATTTGCCATTTTTAATCAGCCCAGCACATATTTTACAGTGACAGATACAGAAAGTGGAAGAAATAGATACGGGTAGGGGAGAAAAAAAAAAAATAAGACAGTATAATGGGAAGGAGATTCAATACCAATTGACTGAGTCAATGTGTTTATGGGCAATGCAAATAAATACATTATAGTTTCATGGATAAGCAAAACATAGGACTGAGAAAAGACTCGAGAGGCATCCGTTGATCATATTAATCGAAGACTTACAGGTTTGGGAAAGTTTATATAATGTTTTAATCGGTAAGATTCAGTCAACACTGCTAAAGAAGATAGGAAGCTGCTGAGTGTAGGCAGCGTGACCTTTATGTACCAGTTCTTTCAAGCTTACCTGGGAGTAGGTGTGTCGTGGGGAGGGGGGTAAAGTGGAGGGGGGTGAGGGGGTGGCAGGTTTGGCATCTGGAACGGGCTGTTGCAGTTAAAATGTAATGGTTGCAGCCACTCACTAACGATCTTTCTGCCTTCCCTCCCCTTCTTTATATAAAAGGTTATTTTAAAGGGGGATTTATTTGAATTCCAATTATTAGCTACGTGAACAGGTTTATATTTAATGTTGTAGGTGGGTGAACCCGTTTCAAATCCCAGCTAGAAACCACTTGCGCACCCCCATTGGGCCAGAAGACATCTTTATAGCTCATTTGCTTCAATGGCCCATATTTACTAAGCCAAGCTGGAAGGCGTTTTATGGAGTAGCACTGCTTAGTAAACTGGGCCCTTTATCTCTGTGGGCCGTGGGCAGCAAAATTAGATTTGAAGCTCATGGAATTAGGGACTCATCAAGCCTACAAAATTCTATATACACTCCGTGTACAACGTCAAGTCCTAAATGAGAAACAAAATATACTATTATACATTATCATGAACACGCAGAACAAGCTGTGAGGACCAAGACTATTCAGTATTAACCCATATGACGTTCCATTAAAGGTTAATGGGGGCAGGCATGCCAGGGACCCTGATAATGGTTAGAGAATGTCGTTGCTCATTATCTAGGTGGCAGGTCGATCGCATTCACCTCTCCACCAGATTGGTGAACACAAATCGAGATGCTAGTAGAGTCTCCTCCACGAACGTTCACGTCACTGGAGCCAGTAGCGACCAAATAAGGTCTAATCTCAAGCGATCACGTGGTCACAATCACCTTTGGTGCCACTGGTCTTCTGGCAGCAAAAGGGTTAATATCATTGTTAGATATATTCTTAATCTATATTCATCCCACCAGGCAGTACAAAGGACTCGGGGGCATCCCTTAACGTTGGAGGAAAGGCGATTTCACCAGCAACAAAGGAAATGGTTCTTTACCGTAAGGGCAGTTAAAATGTGGAATTCAGTACCCATGGAGACTGTGATGGCAGATACAATAGATTTGTTAAAAAAAATAAAAAAAGTTTGACATCTTTTTAGAAAGGAAAGATATACAGGGATATACCAAATAAGTAAACATGGGAAGGATGTTGATCCATGGAGTAATCTGATTTTTTCAATATTTGGAGTCGAGAAGGAATTTTTTTTTCCACTTATGAGATATCATTAGATGATATGTCACTGGGGTTGTGTGTTTGGCTTCCTCTGGATCAATATACTGTAAGTACAAATATAGGATCAAGTATCTGTCGTCTAAATTAGCATAGGTTGAACTTTATATCTTTTTTCAACCTCATCTACTATGTAACTATGTATATAAATATATATATATATATACACACATTGTTAGTTTTCATTTGGGACCCTAGTGTTTGTAAGTAAAACCTACAGTACATCATGTGTTATTATTTCATCCCTATTACCCCAATAGGTTACATGGGATATGCTTTTTTACTATTTAATAATTTACTGGAGTGCTGTTGAGGTGCGACAATAAGAAACTTAAAGCTAAAAACACACAATTAACACAGATCCACAATCACAAAGATGCCACATAAATACCTACAAAAAAAACAAAAAAAAACCGTACCTTTCCGTCATTATTGCTCCTGACGAAAGACACAATAATAATACTTTTATCTCTTCCTTGGTATTTGTCCACTGTATTTACTTCTACCGAGCTGGCGGGCAACTTTGTGAAGTAATTCGAGATGACTTTTAATTGCTGTCGATATGGAGCTATGATGCCAATGTCAGAGGGCTTGCAGCCAGCCTTATGGAAAGAAAAACATAATTAAAACAGTGTTATATATTATATGACCGAGTGTGTGTAAAAATACAACATTGACTAACCCCTAGTGGGCCCGAGTGCCAGCAAACGTGTTAACGCTAAGGCCATGTGATTGCAAAGACTGATCTTATTCCTTCCCCTCCACCACTGACTTGAACAGATCAGCTATATCAGGCGTGGCCAACTCCAGTACTCAAGGGCCAGCAACAGGTCAGGTTTTCAGGATAACCCAACTTCAGCACAGGTGGCTCAATCAGTGGCTCAGTCTTCGACAGCCACCTGTGCTGAAGCAGGGATAGCCTTAAAACCTGATCTGTGTTCCCGGAAGGCCTCAGATAGGTGCTGGAGAGGGTGTGAACAGATAGGAGATCTGGCGCAACCTGGTGGTATTGCCCGGCAATGCAAACGTACTGGGTAACAGTATTGAAATGAATAAAAGGTGTTGGATATCACGATTCCGCTAGATCCAATTCTAATTATACTTGCCAGACCTATGGAGAATGTGAATCACTGCACACTCAAAATGATTTCACAAATAATAACAGCAGCTAGGTGCGCTGTGGCAGCGGCGTGGAAAAAGGCACTCCTGCCCTCCAGAAGACGGTTATTAGAAGGGTTAACGAGTTACAATTAATGGAGAAACCCGCCTCGTTTCTGAACCATACTACATGGAAGTATTATAGGGTCTGGGAACCTTGGGGCGCTGGATAGGGCGGAGAGGAATGAGGTGGGTAGACACCCCTAGCGCCTGGAAGGGTGGTGCAGGGGAGTGACTCCGGGGGGAGAGCAGGGTGTCGGAGTGTAGAGTGTGTCATCTACATAATGCTATATGAGATAAAATGTGATTGTTGATGTTTGTAAAAATTCTGTCCAAGATGGTTGTCCCCACCCCCTTTTTTTCTTCCTTTTGTATCCCAACCCCTTACCATTTCACTGTTAAAAATATGTCAATAAATATATAAGTTTAAAAAAAAAAATCTGTTGGTGGTCCATGAGAACTGGTGTTGGCCACTACTGATGTAAGTGGACATATACAAGTGCGTAAAAGTAAAGGAAAGAAGCCGCTTGCTGTTGCGTATATTCACCAATATTAATAATGGAAGGACTACATTTATTTTTTTGGCAAATTCAAACAGATGATTTGACTCTACAGAAAAACTAATTATAGTATGTAAGCAACTGTCCTAGATACTGGGAAAGATACCAACAAGGAAACTACTTTAAAACATATATTTCAAAAATCCTTAAAAAGGTTATGGCCTCAATTAGGGACATACTATATATTACAGTTGCGATTCTTGTTCTACTGTAATAGAGTTCTGCAATGATTCCAAAGTTGCAGAGATCAGGGGTGAGTTATAAAAGCGCTCCAAGAAAATGTACAATAGATTGGTATAATAAACAATGGATTATTTAAATAAATATTAGGAGCAAAGCAGGATACAACATTGATTATCAGTAGATTTTTCATAAAAGCAGCAATCCTGCCAGTGTCGGAGTGGGGCATCTAGGGCCCACATGGGACTTTAGGGCCATTGCAGTTGGTGGCGAGAGCCTGTCCAGGAGGAAAGGGAGAGAGAGTATGGTGGAGGAAGGGGGCCCTGCCAGCTGACCCTGAAAGTCAGTCGGTCACACTTTCCTCTGCCGGAGACCCTGGACAACCCAGTCAGCTGCCATGGCATGCAGTGCCTGATGGGAGGAACCACAGGGATTACGAAACCACAATATATTTTCGCTACGGGAATGCACAGGTTCCCAAGACGCTTCCCTTTATAGTTGCCAGTGTTACATCCCAGACATGTAAGCGGTCGGACACTTACATCATGGCTTCCTATTAAAGTACAGCGGGTGCCATCTTTGAAAATCCATAAACTAAACTGGCAACTACGAGTACTGTAGAGAGGAACCTCGCTCAGAAACCCCTAGATGTTGTTAGCGTGCTGCCAAGGGAGTGTGGGTATCGAGATAGAGAGATGTGCCTAAAGGAGGCACCAAAGATCCCTTCTAGGAGGCGCACAGCAAACCTTTATAATATAATTTGGTCAGGGGTGAATTGATATATACATAAAATAAAAAAGGTTTATTAAATAACTTCGTTAAAATCGTGTTGTGTAGTGTGATGTGTATGACACAGATAAAAATAGACTGGTTAAGTCTATAGTACTACTCTGTTATCCTAGTCACTACCAGTAGTGAACAATGCTAAAGTGATGGTTTCACACAGGTTGCACTCATATGAGAGCTTATCAGGATGTAAAGTGTTGCTGCTTACAGCTGATTCCTAAGTCCAAACTTAATAGTGTACATCCGTTGTTATCGGTGCTAAACTAGACTTTGTAGACCTGAATAGGCAGGGGATAACTGCTGGCAGCGGATAGCCCGTAAGTAAGGCTCTCAATGGGCTAAAAACTGTACTAGTGTCATTAACGTGGACCCTGTTGGGTTCTGAAGGCAAAACACACAGCCAAAGAGGGTAAGTGAAATTAGCTGTTCTAGTGTTTAACCTCTTCGCACATATATAGTTACTGCCAGATATTGTTTAAATGAATCAGATACCCAGCTGCATATAGTTAAGTGCTGGATCTTAGGCAGGGAATGTGTATATGTTCTTCCTAAGAGGCTCCACTAGAGACGGATCAGGTATTTATTATGCAGTATGGGGTATTCCCCTCTGTGTATCATCACCTATCTGTAGTGTGCAATTACACTCCAGTGCTGGCAGAGTTCACGATGTCACACTGTACAGGACAAGCTTGCTACAAATAATGTTACTTTGTCACAAAAGGGGCAGAGTTTGAACAGGTAAGGTATAGATCTCTGCTGAGAAAGTTTCTAGGTCTGAACCCAGTATAGTTTCGTTGGAGTAGATCAAATGTCCAGCTGCATATGGTTAAATGCTAGTTCTTAGGCAGAGGAGGTGTGTCTGTTTCCTCAGTACACAGTAAGTATTTCTTCTGAAAAACGGGTCAGGTTTTCACTGCAGGTATATACCCAGAGACAGGGTAAATTGTTCCTGCAGATAAATATATGCTGTGGGGTGGTTCCCTCTATATGTTAGCATATACTGGCAGAGTACAGTTAGACCGTAATGCAGGACAAAATCGCAGTGTCACACTGCACAGGGCAGGATTGCTGCAGATGTGGTAAGTCTCTCCAGAGCTCCTCTGTTCACCGGGTGATATAGGCACAGCAAAAAACAAGTTACAAACACCTCTTTAAGTGGGTGTATCAGTTATAGTAACCATGAACATTGTTTAGCATACATGTAGCAAGTGTTAATACCATGAGTTAGTTAATAGATCGTTACTTTGTCACAAGTGGGGCAGAGTTTGAACCGGTAAGGTATAGATCTCTGCTGAGAAAGTTTCTAGCCCTGAACCCGGTGTAATCTCGTTGGAGTGGATCAAGTGTCCAGCTGCATATGGTTAAATGCTAGTTCTTAGGCAGAGGAGGTGTGTCTGCTTCCTCAGTGCACAGTGAGTATCTCTGCTGAAAACGGGTCAGGTTTTCACTGCAGGTATATACCCAGAAACGGGGCAGATTGTTCCTGCGGATATATATACTGTGGGGTGGTTCCCTCTATGTATTAGCATATACTGGTAGTGTACATTAAAACTGTAATGCAGGACAAAATCGCAGTGTCACGCTGCACAGGGCAGGCTTGCTGCAAATAAAGTGGTAAGTCTCTCCAAGGTTCTTCTGTTCACCGAGTGATAAGAGCACAGCAATAAACAAGTTACAAACACCTCTTTAAATGGGTGTATCAGTGATAATAACCATGAGCATTGTTCAGCATACAGGTAGCCAGTATTAATACCATGAGTTAGTTAATAGATCGTGCTATATGGTGCACAAGTAGTACTATGTCGGCAAAGACCCGACATGCGGCATGTTTCGTCGCTTCTTGCGACTTCTTCCGGGAAGAAGTCGCAAGAAGCGACGAAACATGCCGCATGTCGGGTCTTTGCCGACATAGTACTACTTGTGCACCATATAGCACGATCTATTAACTAACTCATGGTATTAATACTGGCTACCTGTATGCTGAACAATGCTCATGGTTATTATCACTGATACACCCATTTAAAGAGGTGTTTGTAACTTGTTTATTGCTGTGCTCTTATCACTCGGTGAACAGAAGAACCTTGGAGAGACTTACCACTTTATTTGCAGCAAGCCTGCCCTGTGCAGCGTGACACTGCGATTTTGTCCTGCATTACAGTTTTAATGTACACTACCAGTATATGCTAATACATAGAGGGAACCACCCCACAGTATATATATCCGCAGGAACAATCTGCCCCGTTTCTGGGTATATACCTGCAGTGAAAACCTGACCCGTTTTCAGCAGAGATACTCACTGTGCACTGAGGAAGCAGACACACCTCCTCTGCCTAAGAACTAGCATTTAACCATATGCAGCTGGACACTTGATCCACTCCAACGAGATTACACCGGGTTCAGGGCTAGAAACTTTCTCAGCAGAGATCTATACCTTACCGGTTCAAACTCTGCCCCACTTGTGACAAAGTAACGATCTATTAACTAACTCATGGTATTAACACTTGCTACATGTATGCTAAACAATGTTCATGGTTACTATAACTGATACACCCACTTAAAGAGGTGTTTGTAACTTGTTTTTTGCTGTGCCTATATCACCCGGTGAACAGAGGAGCTCTGGAGAGACTTACCACATCTGCAGCAATCCTACCCTGTGCAGTGTGACACTGCGATTTTGTCCTGCATTACGGTCTAACTGTACTCTGCCAGTATATGCTAACATATAGAGGGAACCACCCCACAGCATATATTTATCTGCAGGAACAATTTACCCTGTCTCTGGGTATATACCTGCAGTGAAAACCTGACCCGTTTTTCAGAAGAAATACTTACTGTGTACTGAGGAAACAGACACACCTCCTCTGCCTAAGAACTAGCATTTAACCATATGCAGCTGGACATTTGATCTACTCCAACGAAACTATACTGGGTTCAGACCTAGAAACTTTCTCAGCAGAGATCTATACCTTACCTGTTCAAACTCTGCCCCTTTTGTGACAAAGTAACATTATTTGTAGCAAGCTTGTCCTGTACAGTGTGACATCGTGAACTCTGCCAGCACTGGAGTGTAATTGCACACTACAGATAGGTGATGATACACAGAGGGGAATACCCCATACTGCATAATAAATACCTGATCCGTCTCTAGTGGAGCCTCTTAGGAAGAACATATACACATTCCCTGCCTAAGATCCAGCACTTAACTATATGCAGCTGGGTATCTGATTCATTTAAACAATATCTGGCAGTAACTATATATGTGCGAAGAGGTTAAACACTAGAACAGCTAATTTCACTTACCCTCTTTGGCTGTGTGTTTTGCCTTCAGAACCCAACAGGGTCCACGTTAATGACACTAGTACAGTTTTTAGCCCATTGAGAGCCTTACTTACGGGCTATCCGCTGCCAGCAGTTATCCCCTGCCTATTCAGGTCTACAAAGTCTAGTTTAGCACCGATAACAACGGATGTACACTATTAAGTTTGGACTTAGGAATCAGCTGTAAGCAGCAACACTTTACATCCTGATAAGCTCTCATATGAGTGCAACCTGTGTGAAACCATCACTTTAGCATTGTTCACTACTGGTAGTGACTAGGATAACAGAGTAGTACTATAGACTTAACCAGTCTATTTTTATCTGTGTCATACACATCACACTACACAACACGATTTTAACGAAGTTATTTAATAAACCTTTTTTATTTTATGTATATATCAATTCACCCCTGACCAAATTATATTATAAAGGTTTGCTGTGCGCCTCCTAGAAGGGATCTTTGGTGCCTCCTTTAGGCACATCTCTCTATCTCTAAACTGGCAACTAACATGGTAATTATCTCGAGAACCTAGCGGTACCCAAAGGCTACAAAAAGCGCAGTTCAGCTCCCCTACCAGCCCGAAATCTGGAAAAAAGAACCATTTATAATTATTCACGAAAAATGTATCTGATCAGAATCGCACTGGATTTGAGATCAGGAACACAAGCTTGGAATAAATAAATATTCTTCACCATTAGCTGCACTATGCGCTGTAAAACATACCTTTAGAAATAGAGTCGTCAGATAAAACACCAGTTTAGCTTCCACCCAATTGCTGACACCCCCTTTTTCTTCTGTTTCCAGTGCCGGGATCTAAAATATATGTGTTAAAAAAAAAATTCATTGTATTCATATACAAAAAAATTCCACTGAATGACTTCACAAAATTTTCTAACGAAAATGCTGCACCTAAAACAAGTATACACACATTTATATTTTAAAATATTTGGAATAGAAGGTCCTAATTTCTACAAATAAAATACCAAATCCCAATGAACCTTCACAGATAGAAGATTAAAAGCTGTTAAAATAAGGCGACATCTGGGTGAATAAACCAATCAGGAACATTTTCAGACCATTTAAAACAATAATAATAAAAACAAAAAAATAAAGGACTATCAATACATTTGTTGTGAGATTATTTGAATGGACCACATTTTATGTTAATGATTTCAAGAACTAAACATTTTTTGTTCATCAATTCCTTTCTGGTGTTAAAGCAGTGATGCTCAACTCCAGTCCTCAAGTACCCCCTAAAGGTCAGGTTTTCAGGATATCCCAGCTTCAGCACAGGTCGCTCAATCAGATTTCTGTGCTGAAGCAAGGATATCCTTAAAACCTGACCTGTTGGTGGCCCTTGAGGACTGGAGTTGGCCACCTCTGTAGACCATGTAGCACAAGGATGGGGAAATCCGCCCCGCAGCTGCACGCGTTTATTTGATGCATACCTTCTCTGTATTCAGAAAGCAAACGGGATTACTCGGCTCTAGCACTTCTCTAACCCAGGAAGTTTCATGGCTCTCCTTGAACGCCAACTCCAGTTTTAACGTGTTCAGCTGAGGTAGTTGAACCATGGCTGTGGCTACCCGATCAGAGCCACATTCCAGCTTGCCTTCATATACCAGCTTATTGCACAACGCCATTATTTTGCTAAACCGGATACAAACAGCATTCAATGTAAAAATCAAACAGGTATTGGAAGCTCAACTACAGATGTAGCCGTTTTGACTAATTCCTGACACCGTGACGGCGCCGATTACAGCCTGGGAGGATTAACCCTGCTGGGGTTCACATTAAAAAGAAGTGGAACGGCGGTTAGATGCGCTGTAGCAGCAGCATGGAAAAAAACACTCCTGCCCCCAAGAAGAGAGGTTACAAGAAGGGTAAATGATGTTGAATTTAATGGAGAAACTTACCTCACTCCTTAATCATACCACTAGGAAGTATGATAGGGTCTGGGGTCCCTGGGATGTTGGATAGGGGTATGATCCCAGAAGGAGGGAGGGTCTGGGAGTGCCGAGTGTAAAATATGGTGTTTATCAAATGTTGTATGATATGTAATGTGACTGGTTGTTTGTAAGTAATTGGATACAAAATGGTTGTTTCCCCACCTGCCTTTCTTTTTTGTACCCCTTCCTTTCCCATTTATGTTTGAAAAATCTACGTTTAAAAAAAAAAAAAAAAAAAGGGGAGAGGACCCCCACGTTGCGATATCGGGAAGCAACCCCCCCAGCACTGCAGTTTTTCGGAGTTTCGGTTCAGGTGCCGGGAACAATACGACCGTCTACATCGGTAATAAACCTTATGTGAACACAACAGATTTAATTACCTATTCATCCGGTACTGCACTGTCAGCTGGACAATGGCCTCCTTGTTCTTCTCTAGCCTTTTAAACAAGCTTTCACTCATTCCTAGATCTCTAATAAAATAGAAGATTGGCGGGCTAGTCACAATGTAAAGTTTAGAGGCGCTGCTTAGTAATATAACAATTTGTGCTGTTCAAGTGCATGCAGTTTCGTAGTATAATCTACCGAAGTTTCAAACAATCACTTCACTCGTATGTAAATGTATACAATCTAATAAAAAAATCTCGCCATAACACCATAAAAAGGAGAAATATATATTTATTAAAACAATAGAACTTTTTAATTAATAGATTTTTCTCCTTTTTATATTGTGGATACAGTGGAATATTTTTTAGATTCTACACATTAAAGGTTGAACTCTATGGATATATATCTTTTCAACCTAATCTACTATGTAATAATTTTACTGTAAATAAAATACCGTATGGATACATTTTTTTTTTTAAACACATAAGGCTTAATTTTAAATAGTGTTTATTCTGCCCTTAATTATAATATGTCCCTTAAATAAGCTATCTCCCATGCTCTATTTGTATTCCATAATCAGAACAGGGGGGCCTTCTAGAGCTGCATTATACTATTCCCAGAGAAATCTTTCCTTCCCTTTTGGAAAATTAACATGGCTGCCACGTCAGCCTCACTTCCGTTGGCCAATAGGAAGCTGCGATGCCATCAGGGTAAGACATTGTGGCTTCCTATTGGATGACACTGGCAGCCATCTTAAAATTCTTGGGAAGCGAGGGGTCCTGTAGCTGAGAATAACAGTTTATCTCTACTGAATCCCCTGCTCAGATTAGGAAAAGAAATACAAAATCAATATTCATGGGAGGCCGCTGCTTATATACGATGTATATTTATTTGACATAATGAAACATGGATTCTTTACCTTGCTTCGGTGCTTTGAACAAGCGGTGGGAGCTGTTGATGGTCTCCTACCAACACAAATCTGTCGGCAAAGAAGAGGGGGCCGAGACATATAGGTTGACTAATCTGGGATGCTTCATCCACAATGCAGAAGTCGAACCGTCTACGAGTGAAGATTGGATGGTTGACGCCCATGCATGTTGTTGCAACCACAGGCTAAAAACAAAGATAGATATCCTGGTCAACCAGACAGATCAGAAAAGTAAAAAAAATCTCGTTAATGGGGCCAGTCCCTCATAGGACTCATGTAGGCTTATGTTTGGGTGGTTGATGAACATCTCCCTAAATAAACATGAAGTCATGATAATATAGGTGGTTCTCGAGCAGTGAAGATGATCTGAAAAAAATGTGCCCTGCAATACGGATGGGGGCATCTCTGCAGGGTATAGTTTGGTTGCCTAGCAACCTCTTGTATCTGCAGGCTGGCCGTAGTTCTACATGTGACTTGATGTCAAGACAGGTCGCGTCTTAAACACGAGTCCGTACTTGGAACCACAGCTTGGGATTTAGGGACACTTTCAGTAAGGACTATTTCTATTTTTTGTGCGCCCAGCATGGTAGTGGGCTTGAAAAAAGGGCTGTAATTGGCCCGAAACATTGCCCTGGTACCTAACTCTATTGGACTTACTATTTGCCTGCAATTGAGGATCGTTTTTGTACACTAGTGTGGTGCTCTGTGGAGTTGAACATAGACTCAGGGAGCAAATATTGTACATTTTATCTCCCTTTCTTATATGCAGTTTTGTATCATGTTTGTCACTCCAGATAAAACTAAAGTACACCATCTCTCTGTGGCTATATTTTCTCATATCTTCTGAAGAGTGCTGGAGAAGGGTAAAGAAAACACTCCCCCTTTCCCCAAAGTCAATTAGATTGGTAAAAGGTGTACAAAAGGTTGTATTTAGGACAGATAAGTTGGATAGCCCCCCCACCCTCCTAAATGTGTAACTTACTTGACTGTTATAGAGCTCTCCTAAACCACTCAATGTTTTTATGGATTTGGTTTGGCAGATTTCTTCCTCGCTGAATTTCTGAACATCTGGGTGAATCTTTTGTGTCCGTCCTAAGCGCAAAAACCCCACTTGGAATTTTTGCAATTTCAGCAAGATATTATCTACAGCAGAGTGTGTATAACTGGTTAGCAGCACACTGAAACCACACGCATAAAGAATTCTTACCTAAGACCAAGGAAAATAGCATTATGGAGAAACATTGTAATGCAAATGTAAAAAGAATCATCTCTATAATAATAATATACAGTATACATACATACTTACTATACTATACATACATATACACACAATGTGAAAGTTTTATTTATAAAAGGGTTTATTTACCAGTCTATTTACTATCGAAATGCTAACAGCGAACGGCAACTACAGTTTAGCGAATAGGCCCCAAAGGCTTGCGACTCTTTACGGTTCTTAGGTCATAGGCCCTTAGTCAATAAACGTGAGATGTACATAATAATTGATGCACCAACTTCCATTCACATAAATGGAGTGCCGGCACATTGTTAAACAGTTGTTACCGTGCTTTTTACTACATTGGATTTAACCTGAAGTGTGACAACCACCTATTCAAAGATGGTGCCGGTCACGATTATTCAACCCTGCCCCATTTTGCAAGAGATGCATGTACTTTCTTGCTGGGTCATGTGCTATAAAAATGGGGCACATCTGACACAGTTCGTTCGACAACATGAGGATACATGCAGCCTTCCTGTTGTGGAAGAGTTCAATGAATCTCCCTGGCTTTTCCTGTTTCATTCTTCTACAAAAACAATGGAAGTCCATCCTGCTCTAACTGCTGTGAAGCAGCATCCACCCTGCCCCAAGGCAATTAGTAGCAATTTCTCCCAAGACTGATACTAGAGAGTTCTTCATTGAAGTGCAATTGTGCGGATTGGAAACACCCATTGACTTGAGTGACAGTTTCCATCTGCTAGTGCAGGATCTACACTTCAACACTTTAATAACCTCCCCCCCCCCCCCCCATAGGAGTCTTTATCCTGAAACAGGGATCAATCCCCAACATCCTATCCTTTTAAATAACACAACACATTTAAGTGTGTGCGCTTGGCCCCTATTCCCAAAAACTTCCCTACCCTCTCACTCACCGAGTGAGCTCTTACAGTGAAATCCCTGGACTGCGAGTATACAATATTGCTTAAGAAAATGAATATCACAAAAGTCTTACTAGAGTGCAGACTGTAGTAGTCTTTCCTGTTCCAGGCATACCGACAATAAGTGTGTAATCTTTAGAAAGAAGCACACGTTTCATTGCTTGCTTCTGTGGCTTGTTGAGGCCTATAAAATAAACAGACAAGAATGTATAATATATCTTTTCATGTAATATGGTTTTTGTGGATCGATTATGATTAAATCTACTCTGCTCAAGCCTAAGACTGGAGAGTTTGCCCCGTATGAATAAGATACATATATACTCAACAATCCAATTTCTTTACCTCTGCCCCTTTACTATTACTATTGTTTCCTTATGGTTGATCTACAGTATGTATATTTTATTCTGACTTGATTTTGCACATTTTAGCATGGGTTCTTCTTTATGTTTTTCCCCGACCTCGTTTGTCCCATTAGAAAGAATCACTGACCCAATAACAATAAAATCTTCAGTGCCAATGTCCCAGGTCTCTGTGAACATAGAATGGCACGGAGAATTACTGCTGAAACAATCATTGAGTTTTCCTCACAGATTGGCTGCTGGGGGCATGGTGCTTTAATGCAGTGAACCCTCATTGACTAAAGGTAAAACTACACTGGTTTGGTGATGCACCTTCTTACAAGCTATTGTGGGTCATATTTACTAAAGAGTTCCTTCATAAGGCACCTTCCAGACCGATACAAGTGAATGAGCCAAAAAGGACCATATTTACTAAGAAGTGTTACTTCATAATACGCCGTCAAATATGGCCCTGCACGCTTTCTACATCTCCTATTTATTCTGTTGTAGGGGGTTAAAAAATGTGTGGTACTAGTAAAACCGGGGGTTCCCAACAAACTAGAAAGTGGTACTCTATATGTTATTCTGCCAAGAAATGCTTTCTTATGCTTATGATAATAATGAATATAAAATAGGGAGGGAGAAGCAGAAGCTATAGGAATGGCAAGTATTGGTACTGATCCTCGTACACACCTGTAAGTAGTTGGTGCCAAAGGAGGTTCTGTTTCTGCGGTTTCCACTTAATATAAATATTAGACATGAGACTTGGCTTGCTTATTTTCTGCTTATTTTTATATTACTCATGGGTGCACAAAAGGGACAAGCTCTGCAAATTAGCACTCGTGACGTGAATTGTGGATGTTTTAAAACTTACATTTTATTGATAATTAACTAAAATAAATATGCACAAAAAACAAACATGACACATTAACAATAGTCCTGGGTGGGTCTGAGTGAAAGGGTGGATCTAAATGATTATTTCAGTCTTTGGCTTTTTGAACACCAACTTTTTTTTCTTACCCATCACATACTTAGGCGAGTTATTTAAAGGCTGAAAATGTAAGCCCCGTTCTCAAAATGGTGGGTGGTATGAAACCTGTGACTTTTGTAATCTTGGTTAGAGATGCCCTGTATATTATTAAAGTACAAGGTAAGAAAGTACTTAGCTACAGCAGATACCCAGTAATAAAAGGCAAGAACAAAATGGATACCTTTCAAAATGTTAGCGACTTTGTCCTTTGCGTCGTGAGGGAGAACAGAGCTTAGATGTGGAACAAAGCAAGGTTTGCTGAAGTCGATTATTAAATCCCGCAATTTCCCACTAAAGACCAGTAAAAAAGGGGAGAAGGCATAAAAAAAAAAAGATTTTACTATCTTTTATATTGTAATGAATTGCAAACATATTACATCAGAGTTTAATGTCTCATGTTTAAAATCTTGGATACTCTATATTTCTGTGTTTGTAATTTCTCTGATCTTGACATTTATTTCCGAAAAGTTAAGTATCTTCCAAGGTTTAAAGGCAAATGTCTGTTACTCTTCTGGATTCCCTTTCTTTACAAAGAGTATCTGCAGCTCTTCCACATGTCCGCAACCCCGCTATATTGCTGATTCTTTTGTACCATCCAGTGGTATACTGCAGACAAGGATTCTGAGTAATAACATGTATACATTGCAAATGTTTCTTTTTACCCACCATAACGCCTCAGATTTAATCATTATGAAAGAACACACACACACACACACACACACACACACACACACACCTAGTAAGGAAGCAGAAGGGAGTACGAGGAAGCCTTTGTATCCTATTCACCCTAACCATAGTGGGGCAGTGGGAAGCACTTGAGGGAGCCAACCTGCGACATCGAAATGCAGTTCTATGATGTCAGTGGGCATTTCTGAAACCTCGGGAAAAGCCCTATATATTCCCTGTCCTGGGAAAGGGAAGCAGGTGGCCAAAAATGGTGGTAGCCCACCTCCCAAATACAAGTAATGGGGAACCCTGGGGCAAGATTAAGTCTTGACCGACTGACTTTATGATGCAAGTTACTTTCTCAAACGATGGAGAGCGTTCCTCATTGAAATACTTAGCAATATACTGCTGACTCCCTTTGGCAACAAAGCCAATAAAATATGCACGTGACTCCTATGATTTAAAAAGTACAATCCCATGTTGCCTGCTAAAGTACAACCTGCTTCCTTTAAAAACAAACACAAAAAAAACACATCCTGAAAGCCAACATCTGGCTGCTTTGCTCTCTTTTGAAATCAGTTACACATTGCTTTTTCTAGAGGTCTCTAATAGGGGAGTGTTTATTAATCGTTTTCTTTACCCTTATTCCACCTTGAGCTCATCAGAGAACCAATAAAGATAACAAGACGGCTTGGCAAACTCGTGTTGAACACAGTGACATCAGACAAGGGAGCAGCCAGGGGAATCCAAACCCCCTCCCAAGTCCCATTTTTATTTTAACATTTTTTTAAAGTTAATATGTACTTACAGGTGTCAGATTTGATAACAATAGGCATCAACCATCGAGACATAAAAACCTTAAACAGGTCACTGCCAAGAGTACACCTGGGACCTAGGTAGCAGTGTCCTGGAGTTATGCTAAATACAAAAGTGTAATAATATACCTTGCAGCCGAGTTTTCCATCAGCTTTGACAGGTTTCCGAGGTGGGCTTCCAAACCACCCCCTCCCTCTTCATGATCAAGTCGAAATAATGTATTGTCTTGGACCTTGGCCAAACTCCTGCAGCAACAAAATGTGATGTTAACCAAAACAACTGGTATATGAAGTCCACATTGAATTTTGTGATTGCAGGAATTGCCCACACACGGAAAGTAGAGGCCGTGACCTTGGTGCAGAATTTCTGCAGAAGAGCCTTGGGTGGATTTGCACATTAGGAACATTGAATATTTCACCTCTGTCATGTCCTGAGCTGGCTCTTACTAAAGGTGAGGCCGAAATGTTAGCACAAGTTTGGCAAATTTGGTGAATTCTGGACATTCATGGATGGGGCAAAAGAGCAAAAATAAAAAAACAAACAGCGTTATGTATAGAATTTACTCCAAAATTAAGATAGCGTCTTGCCATTATGCAGCTGCCCTATATTGTCGCCTAATCAAGATGCCATCTACCACCGTGGTTGAATAGCAACAAAAGTCACCTCCAAATAGTGTCAAGAAAGGAAAAAAATACAACTTATTTTTTTACATAATAGTAATATTAAAAAGCATCTGCAGATGCACAAGTATAAAGCTTATTATTAACGTTTCTAAAATACTAAAAGTTGGATTTTGTTTTGCCATAGATTACGCTTCATAAGAAACCATCAACTGCAAATTCTTACTTAATGAGCAATTATCAGTATATATATGTGTAGATATATATATATACACACAAACTCACGAAGAAATCTTTCCAGTGCATACTGTCCAAGTGACAGCATACACAATGATAGCGAAAAATAGGGCAGGCACTCCAATGCAAAAAAATATTAAACCTTTTGGCTAATGGTGAAAGGCGGGGTTGCAGACCTGCCTAAGACATGCAGATGAGCATACAGTATATTTCCATTTGAGATAGATATATATAGATATATATATATATATATATATATCTAAATCTATATATATCTATATATATAGCAACAGTTGCTTGGAGGTAAGTGGCCCCTCCATTCTCTCGCTCACACTCATTCTCTCGCTCACAAAAAGATCACTTGTGAGCACATTCACATGTCAGACAGGTCAGCAACCCTGCTTTTCACCATTATCACCTAGTATAGTGCTTCCACTGCAACAAGGTATTCTGGGAAATGACATGCAAATAAGCACACCGTGTCACCTTTTGTCTGAAAACCATTTTTACATGGAACACACACACACATATACATATATACAGCTAAACCCCGTTATAACGCGCCTCGTTATACCGCGATTCGGTTATAACGCGGTTTTCCCGTGGCTCCCGTTTTTAAAAAAAAAAAAAAAAAAAAATTTTTTAATTTTTTTTTTGCACTGCACACACTGCACACACTGCACACACTGCACACACTGCACACACTGCACACACTGCACACACTGCACACACTGCTCACACTGCTCACACTGCACACACACTGCTCATTGCTCACACTGCCACACTGCACACACACTGCTCATTGCTCACACTGACACACACTGCTCATTGCTCACACTGCACACACTGACATACTGCACACACACTGCACACACACTGCTCATTGCTCACACTGCACACACTGCACACACTGCACACACACTGCACACACACTGCACACACACTGCTCATTTCTCACACTGCACACACTGACACACTGCACACACACTGCTCATTGCTCACACTGCACACACACTGCTCATTGCTCACACTGCACACACACTGACACACTGCACACACACTGCTTATTGCTCACACTGCACACACTGACACACTGCACACTGCACACACACTGACACACTGCACACACACTGCACACTGCACACACACTGCTCATTGCTCACACTGCACACACTGACACACTGCACACACACTGCTCATTGCTCACACTGACACACTGCACACACACTGCTCATTGCTCACACTGCACACACTGCACACTGCTCATTTCTCACACTGCACACACTGCGCACACACTGCTCATTGCTCACACTGCACACACACTGACACACTGCACACACTGACACACTGCACACACACTGCTCATTGCTCACACTGCACACTGCACACACACTGCTCATTTCTCACACTGCACACACTGCACACACTGCGCACACACTGCTCATTGCTCACACTGCACACACTGCACACACACTGCTCATTGCTCACACTGACACACTGCACACACACTGCTCATTGCTCACACTGCACACACTGACACACTGCACACACTGCACACACACTGAACACTGCACACACACTCCTCATTGCTCACACTGACACACTGCACACACACTGCACACACACTGCACACACACTGCACACTGCACACAATTATTATATAGAAATAAACAGACAACTGCACTTTAACAGATGTATTTTGCCTGTACAACGTCTTGTGAACTTTGTTTCACAAAGTTAAGGGGGTGGGAAGTCATTGTGCTGTGGGGGTTGGGGGGGTGGCGGGGCCCTGCGCTGCGGCTACGGCGGGCCCTGTACTGCGGCGGGGGGGGGGGGGGTTAGCGGTCTGTGTGTGTGAGTGCGAGTGCCTGTCTGTGTGTGTGTGTGTGAGTGCGTGAGTGCCTGCATGTGTGTGCGCGCGTGTGTGTGTATGAGTGCGTGAGTGCCTGTGTGTGTGTGTGTGTGTGTGTGTGTGTGTATGTATGAGTGCTCCAGCCCGAGTCCGTGGAGGGAGGGGGGGGGGGGAGAGTAGCGGGTCCCTCCTGCAGCCAGTGGAGGGAGTGGGGGGAGAGTAGCAGCTCCCTCCTGCAGTCCGGGGAGGGGGGGGAGAGTAGCAGCTCCCTCCTGCAGCCAGTGGAGGGAGTGGGGGGAGAGTAGCAGCTCCCTCCTGCAGTCCGGGGAGGGGGGGGAGAGTAGCAGCTCCCTCCTGCAGTCCGGGGAGGGGGGGGGAGAGTAGCAGCTCCCTCCTGCAGCCAGTGGAGGGAGTGGGGGGAGAGTAGCAGCTCCCTCCTGCAGTCCGGGGAGGGGGGGGAGAGTAGCAGCTCCCTCCTGCAGTCCGGGGAGGGGGGGGAGAGTAGCAGCTCCCTCCTGCAGTCCCGGGGAAGGGGGGGAGAGTAGCGGGTCCCTCCGCTCAAGCCACGCCCCCCCTCCCTGTCAAACCTCCCACCTCCCGCTCCGGCTCTTACACTTACTTACACACACTCACAGACACTTACACACACGCGAGGGCCCTGTGCTGCGGCGGGGGGGGGGGGGGGTTAGCGGTCTTCCGGAGACTGCTTACCTGTCTCCAAAAGCAGCACACTTATGCAGGCACCCCTCACGTTCGCCGTGCGCATGCGCATGCGCCGTGCGGCTCGTGAGGAGTGGATGTTGCCTGCCAGTTCCCGCGGTGACAGGGGGAAGCGGGGACAGGAGGGACATCCCCGCTCCCATCTCCTGCCCCGCGGCGACAGGGGGAAGCGGGGAGCGGAGGGACATGCCCGCTCCCATCTCCTGTCCCGCGGGATGAATATGCGCTAAAGCGCGGCGGCCATTTTTTTTCTCGCGACCCCGTTAGTAACGCGGTGGTCTCGGGGTGGACCCCGAGACCCGCGTTATAACGGGGTTTAGCTGTATTTATAATGTGCGAATGTATCAACTGCGCAGATACAATAGGGTCAAGTCATTTCTTATATATGCAGCCACAATGCTGGTTTTAACACAAAAACCTGGGTATCTATGATAGAAAATGCATTCAGCACAATAAGAAAAAAAAAGGAGTATCCTTTTGTACCAAAAAAACCTTATAGGAGAGGGACTGAAAGTTAATGTTGATAGTAGATCATATAGTGTCCTGAACTTGTAGCAGTAAGCAATAAAGAATGTCAATATCACTGGAACCTGAAAGAGTTCAAATTCCAGTGATATTGACATTCTTTATTGCTTACTGCTACAAGTTCTAGACGCTATATGATCTACTATCAACATTAACTTTCAGTCCCTCTCCTAGAAGGTTTTTTGGTACAAAGGGACACTTTTCAGATTGCGCCGAATGCATTTTCTATAAATATAATATATATATATAAAAAAATCAGGACAGGCACTCCGAGATCCAACAGTGACATTTATTTCTCAATGTTTCGGCTCCCTACGGAGCCTTTATCAAAGTGCTCTTGATAAAGGCTCCATCGGGAGTCGAAACGTTGAGAAATAAATTTCACCTTTGGATCTTGCAAATGTGAGTGCCTGCTTTTCTGGACTGTATAATATTAATATATATATATATTTATGGGGGGTGGGGGGAGAAGAAATATTCATGGTGAGATTGGTGTGATGGGTTCAAGCAGCAATCGCTATTATAACAGAGTACGTCACTGTACTTTTATATGTTTTCTAGGGAAGATTGTTCACCGCTCAGCAGGACCAGCTAACAGTAGAGGTAGACTCTCCTTTTCCGTTCGCGCCATCAGGGAGATGTGTCGACACTGCTACTCAAGCAATCGTGGTTGTGATCCCAGAATCCCAATGGCACTGTGATGCCGAGAAGACTTCCAGCATCGAATTAGTTAAGCTAAATTTGTAAAATACTCTACCTGTCCAAAAGGCAAGTGATGTGATCCATGCCTACTTCTTTGATGTAGCCAGCACATAGGGCGAGAGACTTCTTTTCTTCTCCACTTACTACAACTCTGTCCCCTACCATCAGGTTTGTTCCGGGAATATTACCGCCTATGCGTTGAAAGTAATGTAGGTGCTGCCCATCAGAGACGGCTTCCACAGGGCCTGTTCTAATGAGATTCCCAACACATTGTCCATCTGCTTCTCTGAAACAAAAGCCAACACAAAATCAGCTCTAGTTTTTATCCAAGAAAAACAAAACCACAAATATTGATTCATTCTGTTGTGGCCTTCTCTGCTTTGGAAATACATACGATTTACATTGGGTGCAGTTTCCCCCAGCTGATTTGTTTTCAAGATTTCTTTACCATTGTATAACATAGGATGTCAATTTCCCCCCTCTATTTTTGCCCTGCGCACTATTTTTATTTAAACGTGTGTTTTATCCCTAGGGCAAAAAAAAAGAAGCTGAAATTAAATTGATTGTTAATCTCCTCTTCCATGTTGTGGCATCGCTGGGCTTCAAAGCAACCTCATCCGAGAAGCTCACCAGAAGAGATAAAAGTGAGCTCTGTGCTTACTAGTGGGAAGACGTGCCATGTTATGAGGTATTTCCAGGACAAACTTTACATTCGTACATTAGGTTATCTTTTACGCAACCAACAAGAGTACTTTATAGATGAAATGAACGTGTCCTCATGTCGGTCCCATAAACAGTATCACAACCTACAATGAGTCTACACTTCTCTAGGTCAAATACAGCTACAAGAATATTGAACTACAGGGCAACATACTTATACAATTTTGTTAGACATGCATTCATGTCGTTTTAATCAATTAAACATAGCATTATTTCACTTTGGTCCTGGGTAGAAATGCATCTTTAACCCTTTAGGTGACAAAAATGCTGTGGTACCAGAGTACGGTGGATATTACGGTTAGAGGATCATAGAAGTGTTAGTGCAATCAATCACATGGTCTGACCCACGCCTGACATCAGTGGTGCTAAAAAGGCATGATGTTCAGTGAAAGCTACCGAACAATCATACCTTTCAGAGGCAGACATCATCCAAATATTTCTGCGTCCCATTTTTGATTCTTTTAATTGTGCCTCTAATGAGCACATCAGGTACCAAAGGCTGAAGTATTGTAGATGTGCTTCTTTCAAATGTTCGGTCTCCTTCTCAACAACTGGGACCATCTCAGGTGGAATGTAAGAATGTGCACTCTGCTGTTCTACAGATCTGTAAAAACAAAAAAAAGGGTCAAAACGGGTTTTAGATTGCTCTCTGCTCCTCCCACGTAAAAGATACAAATAATATGGTCCTTTTCCATAAGATTGGTCTCCCCAAGTTCAAAATCAGACAGGCCACATTTTCAAGATGTCATTAGTGAACATTGAATTATTGGAATTTATTTTATTTACATTTATTTTTTAATTAAAAATGACGCATCACCAAGACAACCAGGTATGCGTTGCCCTGAAAATCTGAGCTGGTGATTGCTCATCGCCATCATGAAAAAGCAAATTGAAATCAGCAACACTTGCTCATTTTAAATGGTTTAAATTAAGTGACCTAATGTTGCAAGACCAAATTTCCTGCCTGACTTACTTTGCCAAAAACAAAACAAAAAAACATTTGACGTACCCCCAGATATAGTCACACACCAATCTCTGAATGGACTATCAAATAATTGAAAACATGAAGTACGAAACCAAAGACCATACACAACACAGCTCAGGAAATATATCTCCCATGAACCATTCATACAGATAAATCAACGTCACAATTGCATACGTTTCAAATGCCGAGTAGCACACAGTGTGTGTAGTTCAGGTTTGCGGAATATCCCTGCTTCAGCACAGGTGGCTCAATCA